>NW_006922422.1:273075-286562 GCF_000298275.1 Orycteropus afer afer
GTGGAGGGTCAACAAAAGAGGGGGAGGCCTTCAATGAGATGGATTGACCACGGTGGCTGTGATGATGGGCTCAAGTATAGCAGGGATTGTGGGGTTGGCACGGGATCGGGCAGTGTTTCGTTCTGCTGTGCATGGGGTCACTATGAGTCGGAAAAGACTCGACGGCACTTAACAACAACAACTGTTTCTGTGGAGCCAACTATCTGTTTTTTCAATTCTGTTAAAGTCACCTTTATGTATTTTGGGGGTCTTTCATTGAGTGTGTAAAAATTTATGATGGTTATCTACTCTTGTTCAATTGATCCATAAATCATTAAATAATGTCCTGCTTTGTCTCTTATGGTTGTTTTTGTCTTAAAGTCTATTTTATCAGAAGTTAATACTACCACTCCTGCTCTTTATTAGTTGCCATTTGCTTGGTATATCTTTTTCCAACCTGTGATTTTTAGTCTATTTTTGTCTTTGTGTCTAAGGTGTGTCTCTTGTAGACAGCATATCAATGGGTTATGTTTTCTTATACAGTGTGCAACTCTTCATCTCTGGAGTGGTGCATTTGATCCATTTCCATTCAGCGTAATTATCAAAAGTATGAATTTGTTGCTGTCATTTAGTTATGTATTTTTTAGCATTGTTCTTGGTTTCTTTGTTCCATATACTTTCCTGTGTGGACCTCATTTTGTTTATGAATTGTGTTATCAACTACTTTGTTGCTATTGTTTTAGTATTTGCTAAATATTTGTGTTGGTCCTCTTATTTTGATGTGAAGGTTTATTATTTTTCTTTGCAGTTACCCTGTGATTTATCATTTTCTTCCCAAGCTTAAAATAGTCTGTTCTATTTTGCAATTATAGTAACTTCCTCACCATTTAGAAGTTCTTTAACTGCACTATCTATTCCCTCTGTTTTGTTCATACTTGTCCTTATGTACCAAATGATGTCACTGGTTCCCTGTTTAGAGTCTTGTAAACTTATTTTATTTTGGATACCTCTATAACTGGGTTGGTTTCTGGGTTATGCCATCATGAGTGTCAATCAACGTATGTTGTCTGCTGTTGTTGGTACTCTATCAGAAGGACTCCATTTAACATCTTTTGTAATGATGCTCTGGTTTTAACAAATTCCTTTAATTTCTCCTTATCTGGAATTCTCCTAAATTAACCTGCATATTTGAGGGACAATTTTGCTCAATATTGGATATTTTTTTTTCTCTCAGGGTTTTATGCATATCACCTCATTGCCTTCTCACCTGCATGGTTTCTGCAGAGAAATCAGAGCTTAGTTTTTTTGGTTGCCCTTTATATGTAGCTCTTTGTTTTTACCATGCTGCTTTCAGGTTCTTTCTTTGTCTTTGGTTTTGGTGAGCTTTATTATGATATGCATTGGAGATTTTCTTTTAGGGTCTATCTTGTTTGGGATTTGTTGAAATTCTTGAATGGATATATTTTCATCTCTCTTCATATCTGGGAAATCTCTTCCAATAAATTTTTGATGCTTTTCTCTGTGGTTTTATTTGTCTCTTCTTGTTCTAGAATTCCAATTACAGGTAGGTTATTCCTCTTGATGGTATCCAACATGAATCTTAGGCTTTCTGCATTTTATTTTGATCTTTTGTCTGATTGATCCCTTAACAAAGCAATATTGAAGTATTTGTTTTCAATCTCATCAATTTTGTTTTCCATCTATTCAATTCCATTCCTTTGCCCCTTCAATATGTTATATATTTCTGAAATCTTAGTATTTAGCTTCTGTATTTCTATTTGGTGTTTATGTATCATTTCTAACTTCTTGTTTATTTTGTCAATTTGTTCTTGCATTGTTTTCCTAAATTGTTCTAGAGTTTTGTCTGTGTTTTCCTAGATTTTGTCAGTGTTTTCCTTGATCATTCTCTCAATTAATGGAATTCATTATCGTAGGAATTTCTTACCAAGTAGTCTCAATGCTGTTTCTTACTCAGGAATGTTTTCTGGGTTTGTATCCTGGTCCACATGGAGCTTCCTGACTAAGGCAGTCTCAAAAGAAGGAAAGGGCCATCCATTTCTCAAATAATTGGCCATGAAAACCTTATGAACAGCAGTGAAACACTGTCTGATATATTATTGGAAAACTGAATAACCCTGAAACATTGCCTAATATAGTGCCCAAAGATGAGCCTCTCAGATCAGAAGCCACTCAAAATACAACTGAGGAAGAGCTATCTCATCAGAGTAGACTCAACCTTACTGATGTAGGTAGAGTAAAGCTTCAGAACATCCAATTGCTGGTGTGGCATAACTGAAAATTGGAAGAAACAGCTACAAACATCTATTAATAATCAGAACATGGAATGTACAAAGCATGAATCTAGGAAAATTGGAAGTTGTCAAAAATGAAATGGAACACATAAGATCAATTTCTTAGGCATTAGTGCAGTGAAACGGACTGGTTTTGGCCATTTTTAATCAGGCAATCATATGATCTACTATGCCAGGAATGATAACTTGAAGAGGAATGGCATGGCATTCATCATCACAAAGAATGTATCAAGACCTATCCTGAAGTACAGTGCTCTCAGTGATAGGATAATATCCATAAACCTACAAGGAAAGCCAGTTAATACTACTATTATTCAAATTTACACACCAACCAACAAAGCCAAAGATGAGGAAATTGAATATTTTTACCAGCTTCTGCAGTCTGAAATTGATCAAACATGTTGATTATTACTTGTGAATGGAAAGTAAAACTTGAGAACAAAGAAGAATCACCAGTTGCTGGAAAATATGGCCTTTGTGATATAAATGATGATGAGTGGAAACCAGAATATCGTCCATGAAGAAGGCAAAAGGTCATTAAGAAGACAGGAAAGGAATAAAATACCAAAATGGATGTCAAAAGAGACTCTGAAAATTGCTCTTGAATGGAGAGTGGCTAAAGCAAATGGAAGAAATGACACAGTGTAAGTGCTGAACAGAAGATGTCAAAGAGAAGCCGAGAAGACAAAGTCAATTATTATAATGAATTGTGCAAAGACGTGGAGTTAGAAAACCAAAACAGAAAAACTGGTTCACCATCTCTCAAGCTGAAAGAACAGAAGAAAAAAATTCAAGCCTCAAGTTGCAATATTGAAAGATTCTGTGGACAAAATATCAAATGATGCAGGAAACATCAAAAAAGGATAGCAAGAATATACAGAGTGACTGTACCAAAAAGAATTGGTCTATGTTCATCCATTTCAGGAGATGACATATGCTCAAGAACCAATGTAATTAAAGGAAGAAGTTAAAGCTGCACTGAAGGAACTGGTGAAAAACAACACTCCAGGAATTGATATAATATCTATTGAGATGTTTCAACAAACCCATGCCACACCAGAGGCACTTACTTGTCTATGCCAAGAAATTTGAAAGACAGCTACCTGGCCAACTGACTGGAATAGATCCATCATTGTACCCATTACAAAGGAAAGTGATCCCACAGAATTTAGAAATTATCGAACAATATCATTAATATAACACAAAAGTAAAATATTGCTGAAGATATTTCAAAAATGGTTGCAGAATATATTGAAAGAAAACTTCCAGAAATGCAAGCTGGATTCAGAAGAGGACATGGAACAAGTGATATCATTGCTGATGTGAGATGAATCTTGGCTGAAAGCAAAGAATACCAGAAAGATGTTTATTTGTGTTTTATTGAGTATGAAAAAGCATTTGACTGTGTGGATCATAACAAATTATGGATAATATTGAGAAGTATGGGAATTACACTTTCACACATACAGTACCGTGTTGTCAGTGAAGGCAAACATTGATACATGGGTGTATAGATGGGTGCACAGGCTGAACTATTAAGTATGTTTATGCAGGGGCGAGTATGCCTTTGGACCATGTATGGAGTTGGCAAACAATATTTCTACAAGTGTATTTGTATGTTCTGTAAGAATTCTCAGGTATATAGTAGAGCTGACAAGGGACAGGGTGGTAGTCACTTCTTTGCCACACCAGCTACCCAGAGGGAGCAAGTGGTTTGACCTGTGGGTTCAGGACCATAGTTGCAGGAGACATCAAGCTCAAATGGCATAACATACTACACAAAACATTGTTCCACATCCTACTTTGGTGAGTAGCAACTGTTTTGTTAAAAGCTTGCAAGTGGCTATCTACATGAAACAATTGGTCTCTTCTCATCCAGAGCAAAGAAGAATGAAAAAAACCAAAAAATGTATGGAAACAGTTAGTCCAAGTGACTGGCCCACCATGCAATATTCAGCCTATATGACTATGAGGCCAGAAAAACTATATGGTGCCCAGCTACTACTGTCAACCACTTAGAGGGGGATCTCTGTAGGAGATCCTGGATAGAGTGGGAGAACAATGTGGAACAAAACTCAAAATCATTAAAAAAGGAGGGGGGCAGGTTTGCTGGTCTGATAGAGCCTGATGAAACCACTGAGACTATGACCTCTAGCTGCCATTCATGTCTGGAATTGAAACCACACCTGTGGCTTCCAGAAAAACAAAAGACAGACATATGAGCTGAACATTTACATTCGGTAGATACACTTCTTGCAGAGAACAATCATGGGAGAATAGAGCTGCTGTATGGAAAGTGAATTTGTAGAACTATTGTCTGCCATCCCTATACATGGTCCTGGGCACACTACCCCTGCATAGACATACAAAAGAGTTCAGTCTGTCCACCTATCTATCCACCCATGTATCAATGTTTGTCTTCACTGACAATGCAGTACTGTATGTGTAAAAGTGGAATTCCCATACGTCTCAATGTTATCCATAATATGGTATCTCTTTGTGCTGTGTATGCACAGGGAGACAGCTTGGGGAGCAGGAGTGCATGGGAAGGAAGGATACAGGGAAGTGGTAACTATGAGGAGAAAGTGGGAAGGGAGTTGTTGCATTGTGGGAAATTACAATCAATGTCATGAGACAAAGTATATGTGAGCTGTTGTATGGAAAGTGAATTTGCTTTGTAAACTTTCACCCAAATCACAATTTTTAAAAAAAGAAAAAAAGTATGGGAATTCCGAAACACTTAATTGTGCTCCTGAGACCAGAAGACTGTCATTCAAACAGAACAAAGGGATGCTCCATGATTTAAAATCTGGAAGGGTGTGCTTCAGGGTTGCATCCTTACACCACACTTATTCAATCTGTTTTCTGACCAAATAATCCAAGAAGCTGGACCCTATGAGGAAGAGTGTGGCATCAGGATTGGAGGAAGAATCATTAACAACCTGCAATATGCAGACAACATAACTTTGCTTGCTGAAAGGAAAGATGACTTGAAGTATTTACTGATGAATGTTAAAAACTACAGTCTGCAGTATGGATTAAATCTCAATATAAAGAAAATAAAAATCCTCACAGCTGAACCAATAAGCAGCATCACAATAAATGGAGAGAACATTGATGTTATCAAAGATTTCATATTGCTTTTTTCCACAATCAACACCAATGGAACCAGCAGTCAAGAAATAAGATGATGTATTGCACTGGGCAAATCTGTTGCAAAAGATCTCTTTAAAGTGCTGAAGAGCAACGATGTTTCTTTGAAGACCAAGGTGTGTCTCAAGGTGTTTTCAATTGCCACATACGCATGTGAAAGCTGGACAATGAATAAGGAAGATGAAGAAAAGTTGATGCTTTTGAGTTGCGTTGGTGAAGAACACTGAAAATACCATGGACTGCCAGGAGCACTAACAAATCTGTCCTGGAAGAAGTACACCTGGCATGCTCCATGAAAGTGAGAATGGCCAGACTTCATCTCAGCTACTTTGGTCATGTTGTCAGAAGAATCATTCCCTGGAGAAGGATATCATGCTTGGTAAAAGGGAGGGTTAACAGAAAAGGGGAAGGTCCTCAGTGAGATGGACTGACACCATGGCTGCAATTATGGACTCAGGTATAGCATGGATTGTGAGGCTGGCACAAGATGGGACAGTGTTTTGTTGTGTTGCTATGGGATTGGGTTCCTATGAGTCAGAGCCAACTGGATAGCACCTAACCTAATCATCCTTGTCCCTTTTTCCTACTACTTTATCTTGTTTCTTTATATGGACAGTGATTTAATGTTGTTCCCAAGACATTCTGCTGGTGTTGTATTTATGTTTAATTTGTGAAAGAATGAGAGTATATGCACAGATATCTGTTAGTTGTTCATAAAGGGTAGTCAGCAAGTTGAGCTGGTATTGGCCACCATCTATGGTCAGTTGGTGCAAAAGCAAGCTTTTGTCCTCACTCAGTGGGTGGGGCTGCAGGATGTTCAGATATATTTGGGTTGTGTTGGAACAGTTACTGCCTTCCACTCAATTAGATAAAAATAAATGCATAAATAAATAAATAAGTCACAGTATCTGAGGAAGGAAGAATGAGAAAAAAGAGCAAGAGTAAAAGAAGAGTAAAGAAAAAATGGAAAAACTGCAAAAGGAAAAACAAGGGATTGGAAGAACCAAAAGAAAAGAATAAAAGGAGGGGATCAGGAAAAGGGAAAAGGGAAAAAAAAAATGAACCACTGAGGAGGAACAAAAAAGAGGAAGATAAAAAGAATAATTTTAAAACAAATAAAATGGGCCTGGGGGGCAGGACACAGCATGCAGGCTCTGTCAGGGCACAGACAAGGATAGAATTCCTGCTTTTCAAAAAGTTGGGTAATGGTGAATTTGGCCACACCTCTGTTCACCAATAGTGTATGAGGTGTAAGAGTTACAAGGGGAATATCGCACCTTTCCAGTCATCAGCCTCCAGTGCAACTGTCTGTTCCATCTTCAGCAAGTGAAGCCCACTCCTGTATCACACAATCTAGGAAGAACACCACTTAAATATATTCAAAATGGTCTCACCAACTGCTTGCAAATAGTTCAACATGGCTGCTCCCTCATGGCAGCTGCTTCAGTCCACAGGTCTGTTTGTCTCCTTCACCATTTTCCTTTCTGGTTGTCAGGCAACCAGTGCAGTCCTTGCCCATGCAGTCTCTAGTGAGAAGATCTGATTCTTAGGTTGCTACCAGGATATATTCAAAATGGCTGTGATCTCAGGGGAGCTAGCAGTCCACAGTTCCGTATGTCTCCTTATTCACTGTTTTCATTCAGATTCTTCTGCTAGTTGGTATTTAATCCAGTTATTTATCCTTCCCTTCAAAGCTCAGGGTTCCAGAATCATCTTCTATATAGATTTCAATTGGTTTCTCATTGATTTGTTCCAGAGGGTCTGTGTAGCTTATCTGCCTATTCCAGAACTTTCAGAACTCTCTGTTTTTTAATTATTATTTTTTTATGTTTTTTATGCTCTAGTTTTGCATCATTTTTCAATATTCATCAAAAATGCTCTCTACTATTTTAAGGCTTAGTCTTTCACTATCACTGTAATATATTCTGATGACCAGAAGTTCTTAATTTAAATAGAGGGAAGTGTATCAATATTTTTCTGTATGTTTCATATTTCTATATTTTGTTTTATAATCCTGAACTGAAAAAGAGGAAGATGTTATCCTTTATTATCATCTAAAATAATACAATTTTACTTTTCACATTTAATATAATTAAAATTATTTTTTTCTTTCTTTTTTAATATGATGTAAGTTACTGACTCTATTTAATTTTTTAATTAAATAAAAATTAATACTTACCACAGATTTTTCAATAGACAATCTGATAGAGCAGGCTTGGTCTATATAAGCTTAGTTTTTTTTGACTTCACTATTGTCTTGCACTAGGAGCTCTGGTAGCTTAGAGCCTAAAGCACTTGACTGCTAACCAGAAGGCAGGTGGTTCAAACCCACCAGCCACTCCTTGGAAGGAAAATGGGGCAATCTACTTCCAAAGTGATACTGCCTTGGAAACCCAAGGAGGGGTCACTATGAGTCAGGTCCAACTCGACAGCACATAACAACAACAACATTCTCTTGCACTAATCCATTCATCTATTCTTCTATATGTTCTGCACAATTTAATGACTATGTTGCTGTTGTTGTTGTTATTAGGTGCCATGGGGTCCCACTTATAATGCCATCCCACTTATAATGACCCTATAAACAACAGAATGAAACACTGCCTGGTCCTGCCATCATCCTCACAATCCTTGTTATACTTGAGGCCATAACTGCAGCCACTGTGTCAATCTATCTCTTTGAGGGTCAGCTATTTCTTCCCATTTTGAGTCATGCACCATCAGCAGATGAAGATCCAGAAAGGTTTACTCCACTCATATCATTAAAGGCAACTCTACTTTGAAATGGCAGCTTTCCCCTGTTGTATTTTGAGCAGCACCTTCCAGTCTGAGGGGCTTGTCTTTTGGCACTGTATCAGACAGTGTTTCATTGCTCTTCATAAGATTTTCAGTGGCCAGTGATTTCAGAAGTGGATGGCCCATCTTTCTTCCTAGTTTGTCTTAATCTGGAAACCAATGAAAATTGTCCACCATGGGTGACTCTGCTGGTATTTGAAATACCAGTGGCAAGCCTCTAACATCACAGTTATACACAAGCCACTAAAATCTGGCAAACTGACAGATGAGTGGTGGTTTAATGACAATGATATTTAATAAGTCTTCATATTTAGTCTACCAAGTCCTTCTTTTTCAGTTTGTGCTTACATAAAAGAAATGTGAATCAATGTATCCATGTACACACACATACACACACAATAACTCTTGAGCTTTTGTTTGAAATGGCATTAAATCTGTAGATCAATTTTGGGAAATTTAACATGTTTAAAATACTTGGCCTTTGAATTCATGTACATAGGATATATCTCTATATATTTAGTTCTTCAATACATTTAAATAAATGTGACCATTGTATTCATTCTTGTTTTGATTGTTAGTTGTTATTGGTGATCTTATAACAGAACAAAATGTTGCCTGGTTCTATGCCATCTTTATGATTGTTGGTATGTTTGAATCCATTGTTGTTGTATTGTTTAAATCCTTCCCACTGAGGATTTCCCTCATGTTCACTGACCCTCTCCTTTATCAAACAAGATGTCCTTTCTCTGATAGTGTTGTTGTTGTTGTTGTTGTTTGCCATCGAGTCGGACCAGACTCATAGTGACCCCTCTTTGGGTTTCCGAGGCAGTATCACTATGGAAGTAGATTGCCCCATCTTCCTTCTGAGGAGTGGCTGTTGGGTTTGAACAGCCAGCCTTCTGGTTAGCAGTCAAGTGCCTTAGGCACTATGCTACCAGAGCTCCGAGAGTGGTGTATATGTTCTTAAATATTGTACATCATTGTAGATATTGAAAATAGCTGTTTTAAAAAAAATTGCGCTGATTATTTTTACAGATGTTTAGAAACAAAGTTGATTATTATATATTGAATTTTTAGTAAAACAAAATTTCTAGCATCTATTATAAAATTCTAATAATCTTAAGATTCTGCTTTGTTTTCTGTGAAGATAATCATATTATCAAAGAAAGAATGCTTTGACTTATCTCTTTTCTATACATATATACTTGTGTTCTATTTTCTTTTCTTAGTGTCCTGCAAAGGATCTCTAGGTCAATGTTGAAAATAAATCATGACCTTCTAATTCCATATTCCTAAATTTTAGGGACATGCTTTCATGTACCTTTCAACATTCGACCATTAAATATGATTTTTTGTAGAGTTTTCATGTATTGCAAGAATTTTTTTCAAAAAATTTTCTCACACTGGTATTTATTTTATTGAGCTTATTCTTTGCATCTAATGGTATTTATCTTGTAGGTTTCTATTTATTATAATTACACTAGTAGATTTTGCAATGGAAATATAACCTTGAATTTGTATTTAATACAACTTGACAAATTATATCTTATATTTCATCATTGCTGAATTTGGTTCATTCATATTTTGCTTGGGATTTTTGCACTTATATTTTTAAGGGAGATTGGCCTGTAATTTTCATTTCTCTCATTATATGTGTCTTGTTTTGTGATAAAATATATACAATCCAATAAACCAATATATTTTTTCTAGAATATTGTGCATAAAATTGAAAACATTTGTTTTAAAGAAGAGCTACCCATACAAAAACATGTTCTGTCATCTTAGATTTTATTTTATGTATGACTTATATTATTTGTTCTATTTCTTTTTAATTCAATTTTACTTCCATTTTGTAGATCCTACTTCATTAGGTTTTCAAATTTACTCACAAAATTACTTCATAACAATGCCTTTCAAACTCTACAGTATCTATAGTTGTATCTTCTTAACATTGGTTCTCAGTTTTTTGTTGTGTGTGTATGATTTGGGTGAAAATTTAAAGAGCAAATTCATTTTTCATGCAACAGTTCATACACATTTTTTTTCATGATATTTATAGCAGTTACCATAACGTAACTTTCCTCCCTGTAGTTATCTTTTCCCTGTGTCCTTTCCAATGTGTTCCTGCCCTATGAGCAATCTCACATATTGCCTTTCTGATCTCCCAGAGTTGGCTGTTCTAAGGAGCGTACCTACCTTGTGTAAATGTTCACCTTTTGCTCCTGTCTATTGATTGGCTGGAAACCACAGGAGTAAGTTCAATTCCAGGCCCAAAGGGTCATTGGGGGCCATAGTCTCAGGATTTCATCAGTCTCTATCAAACCAGTAAGCCTAGTTTTCTTTATGATTTTGAGATTTTTTTCCCACATTTTTCTTCCACTTTATCCATGACCTCCTACACTGATTCCTTTTTAAGTGGTTGACAATGGTAGCCAGGCACCATCTAGTTCTGATCTCAGGGTCATGTCAGCTGATGTTCACAGAGTCCACTAGTCCCTTGGAGTAGTTGTTTCCATGTATCTTTGGTTTTCTTCATTCTTCTCTGCTCAGAATGAGAAGTCAATTGATACATCTCAGATTGCCACTTGCAAGTTTTTAAGGCCCTATTTTCTACTCACCGAAGTAGGATATAAAACAATGGTTTTATGTAGTATATCATATCAATTGAGCTTGATGTCAATTTTCTTAATCTTTCCTAAAGTTTGTTAACTTTTCTAGTTTGTTAAATGAAGAAATTTTGCTTTGTGACTTTCTACACATGTATCTTTTCTCAAATACCTTTAGGTTCACAGACACATTAAGTACAGAGAGTTCCACTTGCCTATTCTCCCAGCTACCCTTCCACACCTAGTTTCTCCTATTATTAATATATTACATTCTTGCACTATATTTGTTACAATTAAGGAACCAAGATTCATACATTATTCTTAACTAAAACCCACAGTTAGCATGAGGATTCATTCTTTGCGTTGTACAGTCATATAGGCTTTGACAAATAAATGTATCATGGGACCATCATTATGGTATCATACAGAATAGTTTCATTGTTCTAATAATGCCCAGAGCTCCACCTATTCATTCTTCCTTCCTTACTCTTGATCTGCTGGAAATCACTGCTTTTTTGTTCTGGTCTCTAGTTTTGCTTTTTCTACAATGCCATATAGTTGGAATCACACAGTATTTGATCTTTTCAGACAGCCCTCTTTCACTTGTCCATAAGCATTTAAGGTTCCTCCATGCCTGTTTCTGTCTTGATAGCTCGATTGTATTTGTCACTAAATAATATTTCATTGCATGAATGTGCTGCAGTTTATTTATCCATTTACTTGTTGAAGGGCCTCTTGTTGCTTGCAATTATAGGTAATTATGAATAAAGCTGCTCTAAGCATTCATATGAACCTAAGTTATATCAACATTAAAATATTTAAAGAATGTGTAGTCTTTCTATTTGTGGAATAATTTATGCAAAATTGATATATTATAACATTTACTTTCTTATAAATAGTCTATAAACCATCAATAATTAGGGTAGTTTGAGCTGTTTTTGGAGGGGCATTGGTGCAGATTTTTAGCCCTGAATTCAATTATTTTTATGGTTCTAGGATTATTCTGGTTTTTCTTTCTCCATGACTCAAATTCAGTCAGTTACATTACTTGTTTACTTTGTCATTTTTCTAAAAATTATAGAGAAAAAGTTGTTCATATAGTTCCTCTTCTTATGTATAAATTTTTACTATAACATCTCACTATTTCATTCTTGGGAGCTCAGGTGGTGTAGTGCCTAAGGCATTTGACTGCTAACCAGAAGGCTGGCAGTTCAAACCCACCAGCCACTCTTCAGCAGGAATGTTGGGCAATCAACTTCCCTAGTGATACCACCTCAGAAACCCAAGAAGAGGTTGCTATGGGTCGGATCCAACTCGAGGGCAGTGCCTGCCTATTTCATTCTTAATATTGTTTACTTTGCTTTCTCTCTCTCTTTGTAAAATAAGTCTTGCAAAGAGTTGAGAGTTTTACCCATATTAGTAAAGGGGCACCTTTTATTTTATTGACATTCCTTATCAAATCTATGTATTTCACTTCATTAATTTCTTTTCACTTCAACATCTCCTTTCTTCAATTTTTTTTCTATTGTTTTTCTATTTTAGTAATGATCAGAAGATTATACTCAAAAGGCAAGAAGGCATCAAGAAATCTGATTTATTTCAATAAATATCAAGAAATCAGCCCAAAATGCAAAAAGATATTTAAATATGAAACTAAAATGCATAATCCTTAAAACACTGGTTCCTAAACTTTGGGTGACTATTGATCTGCAACATTTTTCAATTGTTGTTGTTGTTGTTAGGTGCCGTCGAGTCGTTTCCAACTCATAGTGACCCTATGCACAGCAGAATGAAATGTCGCCTGATCCCACGCCAGCTCCATGAACCCTGCCATACTTGAGCCCATCGTCACAGCCGCCGTGTCAATCCATCTCATTAAAGGCCTTCCCATCTTTCATCGACCCTCCTCCTTACCAAGCATGACATCCTTCTCCAGGGAATGGTCCCCTCTGACAATATAACCAAATTAGGTGAGACAAAGTCTGACCATTCTCTCTTCTAAAGAGCATTTCGGGTGCACATCCTCCAGGACAGATCTGTTAGTTCTTTTAGCAGTCCATGGTACTTTCAGCATTCTGCACTCACAACTCAAAAGCATCAACTCTTTTTCCGTCCTCTTTATTCCTTGTCCAGCTCTCACATGCATATGAGGTGACTGAAAATATCATGGCTTGTGTCAGCCACACCTTAGACCTCAAGGAAATAGCCTTGCTCCTCAGCACTTGAAAGAGGTCTTTGCAGCTGACTTGCCCAGTGGTATATGTGGTCTAATGTCCTGACTGCTGCTTCCTTGGCATTGATTGTAGAACAAAGCAATGTGAGTTCTTTGATGACTTCAATCTTTTCTCCATTTATCATGATGCTGCTCATTGGTCCACTTGTGAACACTTTTGTTTTCTTTATACTGAGACGTAATCCATACTGCAGACTGTATTCTTCAATCTTCAACAGTAAGTGCCTCAAGTCATCCTCACTGTCAGCAAGCAAAATTGTGTTGTCAGTGTATTGCAGATTGTTAATGATTCTTCCTCCAATCTTGATGCAACCTTTTTCTTCATATAGTCCAGCTTCTCAGATTATTTGCTCAGCATATAGATTGAATAAGTATGGGGAAAGGATACAACCCTGACACACTCCCTTC
>NW_006922422.1:286987-288459 GCF_000298275.1 Orycteropus afer afer
ACATTTCTTTGGAATGGGTACAAATATGGATCTCTTCCAGTCAGTTGGCCAGGTAGCTGTCTTCCAAATCTCTTGGCATAACTGAGTGAGTGCCTCCAGTGCAGCATCCATTTGTTGAAATATCTCAGTAGGTATTGTCAATAGCTGGAGCCTTGTTCTTCACCAATTCTTTCATTGAAGCTTCAACTTCCTCCTTCAGTACCATTGGTTCTAGATCATATGGCACCTCCTGAAATGGATGAATATCTACCCATTCGTTTTGGTACACTGACTCTGTATTCCTTCCATCTTCTTTTGATGCTTCCTGCATCACTCAATATTTTGCCCATAGAATCTTTCAATATTGCAACTCGAGCCTTAATTTTTTTCCTCAGTTCTTTCAGCTTGAGAAATGCCAAGTGTGCTCTTCCCTTTTGGTTTTCTAACTCCAAGTCTTCCATATTTCATTGTAGTAATTGGTTTTATCTGCTGGACTGTTCTGTGAAATCCGTTTAGCTCTTTTATCTTGTCATTTCTTCCATTTGCTTTAGCTACTCTCTGCTCAAGGGCAAGTTTCAGAGTCTCTTCTGTCATCCATTTTGGTCTTCCTTCTTTTCTCCTCTTTTTAGTGACCTCTTGCTTTCTTCATGTATGATATTCTTGATGTCATCCCACAATCTTCTGGTTTTCGGTTATTGGTGTCCAGTGCATCAAATATATTCTATAGATGGTCTCTAAATTCAGGATGGCTATATTCCAAGATCATATTTTGGCTCTCATGGACTTGTTTTAGTTGTCTTAACTTCAGATGAACTTACATATGAGCAGTTCATGATCTGTACAACAATCATCTCCTGTCCGGGTTTTGGCTGAAAATTTTGAGCTTTTCCATTGCCTCTTGCCACGGATGTAGTTAATCTGATTCCAGTGAGTTCCTTCTGGAAAAGTCCATGTGTGCAGCCACTGATTGTGTTGTTGAAAACAGGTATTTCAATGAATAAATCATTGGTCGTGCAAAATTCTACCATGTGATTACTAGCATTATTTCTGTCACCAAAGACAAATTTTCCAACTACCAATGATTCTTCTTTGTTTCCAAATTTTGCATTCCAGTCACCAGTATAATTAACACAACCTGATTGCATGTTCTGTCAATTTCAGACTGCAGAAGTTGATTAAAAAAAATATATATGTTCAATTTCATCATTTTTGGCTTTCGTGGTTAGTGCATAAATTTGAATAGTTGTATTAACTGGTCTTCCTTGTAGGCATATGGATATTATACTATCACTGACAGCATTGTGCTTCAGGACAGATCTTGAAACAGCCTTTGTGATGATGAATGCCACACCATTCCTGTTCAAATTGTCATTCCCAGCATAGTAGATCACATGGTTGTCTGATTCAAAATAGCCAAAACCAGTCTGTTTCAACTCGCTAATGCCTAGCATATCAATCTTTATGTGTTCCACTGCTTTTTTTTTTTTTTTTTT
>NW_006922422.1:296425-310259 GCF_000298275.1 Orycteropus afer afer
TGGGAGTGGGGGATGGCCGTACCTCCATTCACCAAGTGGGTGTGGGGTATAAGAGTAACAAGAGGAATGTCATACCTTTTCAGTCTTGCAGGTCCGGAGTGTCCTTGGGGTTGCTGGAAAGCAGAATGTGTTCTCAAGCCCCAGGAATCTGCGAGAGTGCTGTCTCTTTAAATATCCAAAATAGTCAAGCCGCTTTTAAACCTTCAAAATGGCAGCACCCTCCAGACCAGCTAAAGTCCACAGCTCAGCCCACCTTTCTCTTCACCTTCTCCGTTTATTCTCCAACCACCAGAGCAGTCCTCCTTGCAGTCCCTGGCTAGCAGGGCTGATTTTTGGGTTAATTCTTAGGGCCTACCACCACTCAGGAATCTCCAAGCTGTCTGTGCAGTGCCATCAGGATCGCTTAGGATCGCTGCCAGACCGTGCTCCATCTGTCTCCTTTTTAGGTGTATTCATGCAAATTCTTCTGCTAGTTGGGGTTTAGTCCACTTCTATATCCTTCCCTTCAAGGCTCAGGTGTCCAGGATTATCTTCTGTGTCTGTGTTAATTAGTTTCCCTTTTTTTTGCTGAAGAGGGTCTGTGCAGTCTTTCTGCCTAGTCTGCCATCTTGCCGGAACCTCCACTTCATTTTTGACAACTTTCAATTTTCTTAGATTCATAATTCATACATTCCATGCTCTGATTATTAATTGACGTTTGCAGTTGTTTCTCCTCAATTTGAATTGTGCCATGTCGGCAAATGGAGGTCTCAAAAGCTTTACTTTATCCATATCAGTAAGGCTGTTTGTACTCTGATGATGCACCTCTTTCCCAGTCCTATTTTGAGAGCCTTCTAAGCTAAGTAACTCATCCTCCTCCCCTGTAATGGATAATGTTTCTGAACTATTCATAAAGTTGCTCAATATATATCAATGTATTAGACAGTGTTTCTCTGCTATTCATAAGGTTTTCCCTGGCCAATTCCTTGAGAAGAAGATGGCCTTTTCCTTCCTTCTAGGATGTCTCAGTCTGCAAACCATACTGAAACCTGTGCACAATGCATACCCCACTTGGTTTGAAACACTGATAGCACAGGCTCAAGTCTCACAGCAACACATTACCACAGTAGAACAAACTGACAGACAAGTTTGTCTTCCTTAGCTGTTTGAAACCTCACCAACCTCCACTTACCTGGATCCCTGCTGCTGCCTCCTCACTCTGTCCTGGCCCTCCTGGCCTTTTTCCTCTCCTTTCCCCAGCTTTCCTGTCTTGCTGCTTGTGGGCATGGCCTGGATCCCCAGACCTCACCTGGATTCCTGTGGCTGACTCCTCACTCTACCCCAGTCTCCCTTTTCATTTTTCAATAGACCCATGGATTCATGCAAAAAGAATTGCCTCTAGACTGAGAAGTAATGCATGGAGGATGAATGAACTACTCCTTTTCAAATAACTTAGTTCACTGTTTTGATTTTAAAACTTATAGATTCATCTACAATCATTACTAAACCCAAAGAACAGTTAGTAATCTATGATAAAATCCCTTTAAAATAAAGTGAAATTTAGAAGACACTATCACAAGAAGATGCTTATGGACTAATTTATGTCTCTTTCAATATGTGACTACAAACTGATTTGTTTTTCTATGTCAGAAGAAAAATTTATTTTTCTTAGCATAGAAAACAAAAAAGATAAAATTCTGTCATCAGCATTCAAGAATCAATTTTAAAATCAAGGATATTAGGGAGAAAGTTTATATCAAGTAACTTTTTATGAAAGAGACTTGGTAGAGCAGTGGTTAAGTGCTTAGATGCTAAACAAAAGGTCAGCGGTTGGAACCCACCAGTCACTCTGTGGGAAAAGGATGTGGCAGTCTGTTCCCATAAAGATTCACAACGTTGAGAACCTATTACAGAGTTCTACTCTCTCTCATAGGAGCTCTGTTGGCATAGTGCCTAAGGCATTTAACTGTGAACCAGAAGGTTGGCAGTTCAAATCCACCAGCCACTCCCCTGAAAGAAGGTTGAGCAATCTACTTGCATAGTGATACTGCCTCAAAAACCCAAGGAAGGGTTGCTGTGAGTCAGATCCGACTCGACAGTGAGTTTGGTTTGGTTTTTGGTTACTGTCTCTCATAAGGTTGCTATGTGTCCAAAATGCCTCCACAACAACAGGAGTTTCTGTTTGGAAGTTGTTATGAATGAGATAAAAAGTTTATAAAATATGTATTTTTCTACTCTTTTAAAAATGCATATTTTTTTTCCAATACATCTTATACACCATTTTATAATCCTATTGGCTTCTTCTGCTCCTTGCTTCATTCTCTTATTGCCTCAAGGCAGTTGCTCCCGTAACAATCCAACTCCAAGCAGCTCACGTAATTCCTCCTTGTGAAGTTCATCACCACACTTCAGGAATATCTGACTACTCCAAAGACTTCTTAGATTCTAGTGAAGCACAATATTAGCTGCCCAAGTGGCTACAAAAAGATCAAATATTACAACACAGATGTGCAGAAAAGCTGAAACCTCATACAGTGAACTTTGACTAATTCAAAACAGGAGACAAAAACAAATCATGCAAATTTTCTCTCCTCTTCAGTTCTGTACCAAGGCATTGTTTCTCTGTATATTCTGTTTAGAGACATCCAAAAAGAAGAACAGATGCACCTACAAAGAAACCAGCTGTACCTTTTGCAATACACTATGAAGAATCAGGGCTAGCATGATAATCCCTGTACTGGTTCTATTCTTCCCTGCCTCAATTTCCTTTGCCTTAGCTCTTCATGACCTAGACTTGTACCTCACAAACTACACATTAGCACTTAATCTTTGCCTCAGGTTTATTTCAAGGCAACTTGAGCTCAAAGAACATGAGAGTATAAGCACATTTACGTTGAAAATCTTTATGCAGCAAACAATCGTATTGCCAAAGGATCAGGGATGCTGCACTTTCGAATCTCCTCTAACCATACAAGAGAAAGACAGAATCACCATCAGTAGCCCAAGGCCTCTTCCTGCAAGGCCAGACATGCTGCCTCCCTCCAGCCCTTACACCAACTGTTCCTCCCACAACACCCACCCTTCTCTGCAGGTTCGATAATTCACTGCAGTGGCCACACAGAACTCACAGATTATGAGGTTTATTAGGGAAGCACCAGGATACAAGTTCAGGAACAACACTCAGTCTCTCTCAGCCCACCGTCTCTCAGCCAATAGTCTCTCTCCCAGCAGTATGTGTCTCTTGGTGTCTCTTTCTCAGCAGTGCATATCTCTCAGGAGCATGTTTCTCTCAGTAGCACATCTTTCTCAGCCAGCAGTCAGAGAGAATCATTCTGCCTCTAGGAGGGGTCCTTTTGAGCCTGGCAGAGCATCCAAATTAACCAATCATAACATCAGAATTCTAAACTCCTGAGAGAGAGTGAACTTCCCAGAACATTGCTTTGTGCCACTCACAACAGAAATACCCCAGGTGGATAACTTTAACAATCAGGAGCTCCTCAGTTGCTCACAGCAAATTCCACCATGGAGTTTACAAAGACTTATGGCTAGAAAAGCCATACTGGGTAATTTACTATACCACACATATAATCACTGTTCAAGAAAAAAATAAATAAATAAACCATTATTTTAGAAGGTTCCCTTGGGCACTTACCCAAAAACATAAAGGTAATCATTTTTCTTAATTTTATGATAATTATTTCCATATATTTCTTTGTAGTTATACTAACTTTATATCTATATTCTTAAGTGATATTATTTAATTTTCCTTGTTTTGAAATGTATATAAACAGGATGATATTGTGTATGTTCTTTGGTTATTTTTTTCTAAATATTGTACTTGTGAGATTTTTCATGTTGATGCATGTAACTATGATATATTTATTTTGTCATTGCATAGTAACCTATTGTATGGTTTGTAACTGCAACACCTCAAAATGTGTTTTAGATTCCATCTTATTTTGTCATACTTGTGAAAAACTGCAAGCCATTTCCCTTCTCCCTCCCTGTCATGTATCAACACCTCCCTCCTGCCAGGTATTAACCAGTCCTTAGAATAATTTCAGACAATTAATTTCTTAACCTGCAGCATTTTATCAGGGTGAACACTGAAGGTTCTGAAAAGCACTGCCCTGAACCCCTTCCCAAGTGGCCAGGCCCCACTGAGTCTGAAATCACGTAGCCTTCTAGGCCCAGTCATGTAAACCCAAATTCCAATTCCTCAGACTCAGGTATAAACATTCCCGAGAAAAGTGTTTAGAAATGAGTTTAGAGGACATTTTGGATCCATCCCAGCTGGCTGTTGCTGGAGAACAAACTACTAGCAAGTCTGCAAGCCTATTTCTCTCTCATCTTTTGTTTTGTGAATCTCTTCTCTCCTGATCTTCTTTTCCCCTATTCTAATTAAAACTCCTTCCATTAGCTACACCTACAGGTAAATTCTTTGGTAACCCTGAACCTCATGGGAGAATTCCAAACTCCCTGGGAAATTCCCATGACACATATTGTAGAATATATTTTAAATTATTTACCAATTCTTTAGCTGATGGATTTTTGGGTTTATCTACATATGGCTTCATGAACAGTCTGAGATAAGTCTTTTAGGACAAAAACTGTAACAGGTTATCTACATTATATACTTAAAAGTGGAATTTCTGCATCATAAGACATGAATGTACTTAACCTTACTAGATAATGCAAAATTGTGTTCCAAATTGATTAGAACAATTTTTGTTCTTGTTAGGTGCTTCGGAGTCAGTTTTGACTCATAGCAACCCTATGTACAACAGAATGAAACACTGCCCTGTCCTGTGCGATTCTCAGAATCATTGCAATGTTTGAGTCCACTGCTGCAGCCATTGTGTGAATACATCTCATTGAAGGTCTTCCTCTTTTTTGCTGACCTTCTACTTTTCCAAACATGATGTTCTTCTCCAGAGATTGGTCCCTCCAAATAACTCACAAAAGTAAGAAACATGAAATCTCACCATTCTCACTTCTAAGGAACATCATTGCTGTACTTCCTCCAAGACAGATTTATTTATTATTCTGATAGACAGGATATATTCAGAATTCTTTGCCAATATCACAATTCAAATACATCATTTCTTTGGTCTTCCTTATTCATTCTAGTCCTCACTTGCATATGGTGCTATTGAAAAAACAACAGCTTGATTTGCTCTTTAACACTTTAAAGAGGTCTTTTGCAGTGGATTTGCCCAGTGCAATACATTGTCTGATTTCTTGACAGCTGTTTCCATGTACACTGAATGTGAGTCCACATTCAGTGGACTCCTTGATTTCAAACTTCATTTTTCTCCATTTGTCATGATCTTGCTTATTGTCCATTTGTGAGGATTTTTGTGTTCTTTTTGTTGAGGTATAACCAGTACTAAATGCTGCAGTCTTTGATTTTCATTAATAAGTGCTTCAAGTCCACTCTCAGAAATCAAGGTTATGTCATCTGCATGTCACAGGTTTTAAAGAGTCTTCCTCCATTCTTGAGTCCTCAGTCTTTTCCATATAGTCTGACCTCTTAGATTATTTGCTTAGTATACAGATTAAACATATATGATGAAAAGATACAACCCTAATGTGTACATTTCCTGATTTTAAACCAAGAAGTATCCCCTTGTCTTGTCTGAACAACTTCCTCTTGGTCTATGTACAGGTTGTTCATGAACAAAATTATGTGTCCTGAAACTCCCATTCTTCACAATGCTATCCATAATTTGTTATGATCCACAAAGTCAACTGAGTACCTTTGCATTCAAAAGTATGTGAGAGTTTCCACTGTTCTGCATTTTTAATTACACCTGATATTGTTAGATATTCTATTTTTCTTAATCTGGTGGTTAGATGATGATATCTCATTTTGGATTAATTTCCATTTCCCTGAAAATTAATGACATTAAATATATTTTTATAAGTTTATTGGCTTTTTTATTTTGACCTTTGTAAAATGTTTATTCAAATCTTTTAACTCATTTTTAATGGGACTTTTTCCTAGTGATTTCTGGAATTTCTTTATATATTCTGGGTATTAGTTCTTTCTTCAGGAAAACATGGTTCAAATAACTTTCCTATTTTGTATCTTGTATTTCCACTCTCCTTGTTTGTTGTTGTTATGTGCCATCAAGTCATCTCTGAGTCATAGTGACCTCTCCTTGGGTTTCCTAGGCAGTATCACTACGGAAGTAGATTGCCCAATCTTCCTTCCGAGGAGTGGCTGGTGGGTTTGAACCACCAACCAGGTTAGCAGTCAAGTGCCTTAGGCACTACACCACCAGAGCTCCCTCCACTCTCCTTAGAATTTGTTAAAGGAGAACTGGTGGCACAGTGGTTAAGCGTTAGACTTTTAACTGAAAGATTGGTGGTTTGAACCCAGGCTACTCCATGGGAGAAAGATGTGACAGACTTCTTTTGTAAAGATCACAGCCATGGAAATTTTACAGGGCAGTTCTATTCTGCACTGTCAGGTCAACTTGATAACAATGGGTTATTGTGTCTTAATTTAAATGTGACTCAATTTATCATTGTTTTCCTTTATAGTTATTATTTTATGTATTTTACTGAGTTATCAAGGAGTACCTGGATGGCACAGATAGTTGAAAGTTCAACTACTAGTCAAAAGATTGATGGCTTGAACTCATTCAGAGGCTCCTGAGAAGCCAGGACTGGCAATCTGATTCTGAAAGTTCACAGCTTTGAAACCTCTATGCAGCTGTTCCACTCTGCACATCTGAGGTTGCCATGAGTCAGAAATGACTCAACAACAACTTGAATAACCCATCTAAATCCTAGATTAATATTTCATTTTATCATCAGTAAATTTCATAGTTATTGCCTTTTACATTTAGGTCTTTAATTAATGGCAGGTAATTTACTAAATGTTACCTTTTTTTTTGTTTTGTTTTTTTTTTTTTCCTTTCTTCCTTTATCTCTCTTTATTATTGCTGTTATTGTAAATTTAGTCCATCCTCCATTAATCTGTAATGACATCTCTGTCATTACATCAAGTGTTCATATATTTGCAGTTTTTCCTTGGCTCTCTACTCCTTCCTATGACTTAATTATCTGTCTCTCCAATATCACATTTTCAAATTTCCTGTTGTTTTGTTACAGATTATTATATCTTTTACCAGAAAATCTTGAGTAGTTTTGATTCTTCACTTCCAAATAAATTTTAGAATCATATTTAAGTGTTTTGGGAAAAAAAAATTCTATTGGTGTTTTTATTGGAAATTATTGAGTTAGTATATGTATCTGCAGAGAAATCACATTGAGTATTTACTCCAGTACTCTATTGTTTTAACATTTTGATCAGCTGGCTTGTATCAATAATATTAAGTCTACCATTTTTTTTTCTAATAAAGAATTATAGGCTATCAATTGCCTTATTGTTCCACAAATTATTATATATAGTATTCCATTCTAAATATTTTCTAATTTCCATTCTTATTTGTTTGGTAAACTCCCTAAGGCCCTTGACTATTAACCAGAAAGCTGGCAATTCAAACCCACCAGCCAGTCCTCGAAAGGAAGATTGGACAATCTACTTCTGTAAAGATTTACCACCTCAGAACCCCAAAGAGGGGTTGCTATGAGTCAGGTCCAACTCAACAGCAGTGAGGTTTTCTCTTTTGGTTTTTATTTTTGTTTTTAGTTTTCCAAATGTTTGAAATTTCTTTTAGTTACATTGTTGTTACTGATTTCTAATTTAATAGTGAAGTGATCTTATAACACTAGTTCTTTAATATTTGTTAGGACATGTTCTATGGGCTGCTTACACAGTCCATACTTACAAATGTTTATGTGTGCTTGAAAAGAGTGTGTATTTCCTAATTGATGAGTTGAAGACTTTATTAATCTATTTAGGTAAAGCAAATTACTTTCGTTGAAATTCCTATAGCTCTCCTTAGTTTTCTTAACCATACCATAAGGAAACATTTAAAAAAATTATATATACATACCCCATGATGATTGTCGATTTGTCAATTTGTTCTCCAATTCTTTCAACTTTTACTTTGCATATTTAATAGTATGTTCATAAGTTCATATAAGTTTAGAAATTTATATTGCACAAAATTATTTCTATTATCATAATATAGTGAGATGTTTCATCTTATTTCTTTTCTTCTCATTTTTTTTTCATGAATTCATATAGCAACATTGACTTCTTTATTTTATTTTTCTACCCAAAATCTAGGCAAAGATAGACAAATTTCATTTCTACTTCTCTGATAATAAATGGTGTCCATGTCTAAGGATATAGCTGTTCAAATGTACTTATTTTATGCAGATATCAATTTGAACTGCTCCCTACTCCCCATCTTGAATGTGCATAAAGGTTCATCTTCTAACTCTTCTATAAAATTGCAAGTTTCTTTTAAAGAAAAATAGTAAAACCTCACAGAATAACCACAGAATCAATTCCTATGTTTAGTGTTTTGTTTCTCATTTCCTTACTCATTTTAGTCCTCTGCTGATTTATCTTATTTGTGAGCTCAAATATTCCTTTAAAAACAAGTTTGTTGTATTTTATCCAGGATTTCTCTGTATTTTTTAGTGTATAGTCTCATTTTGTTGTTATATGCCGTCAAGTCGGCCCCGACTCATAGCGACCCCTCCTTGGGTTTCCGAGGCAGTATCACTACAGAAGTAGGATTGCCCAACCCTCCTTCCGAGGAGTGGCTGGTGGGTTTGAACCGCCAGCCTTCTGGTTAGCAGTCAAGTGCCTTAGGCACTATGCTACCAGAGCTCCTGTAGTTTCATTAGTAGAAACAAAGTAGATATAAACCAGATTTGCTAATTGAGTTTATCCTACAATATGAAACTTATAAGCATGTCCCTATACTGGCCAGTAACCAGTCATTTTATGATCTAAAATTGCCTTGGTGGCACAATGGTTGAGCATGCAGCTGTTAACTGAAAGGAGGGCAGTTTGAACCCAACAGCCACTGCATAGGAGAAAGATGTGGTAAAGATTACAGCCTAGGAAACCTTATGTGGTATTTCTACTCTGTCCTATAGGGTTGGAATTAACTCAACAACACACAACAAAAAGAAGTTAAAAATGCTTGTTGAAATTAATTCATTTTTTAATCATTAGCATGTAGGTGGAAATAAAAATTTAAAATGTCATGCAAAATGAGAGTGAATAGAAATGAAAATGTTGCATTCTTGTAAAATGATGTAACATACTGTTTTATGAAGTCTAAAATGCAGACTACAGCAAAGTTATCTGTAAAACTTCAAAGTATTACAAGTATTCAAAATATTCAAGGGCTAAATTTTCATGATAATTCTGTCTTAATCTCTGGGTAAAATTTGTGCTAAATGTCTATCAGTAAATATATGAAAGTAAAATAAGTTCCTGAAATGTGAGAATGTTACCATGCTTTCTATTTTTCCAACTATTCTCTCTGCATGTTTCAAAACAAATAGTCCCTTAGAAAATAAAATGATATAAAGATAACAATATTCTTGTTTCCTTAGTATCTCTGACAGAAATCTTTAGAAGATGACTCCATAATTCTCATTGGATGAAGTGGAAAACTTTTCCTGTTCAATCGTGGCCAGTTTATACATTAAATTACTCCATTTTTATATTAAGTTGGCCATAAGAGCTCTGCTTGGGGTCACTGCCCAAAGTAGTTCTGATGACATTTATAAATTTTATTAATCCTCTTATGTCTCTGAGAAACTTAATTCTGTGGTTTTTAAGTCACTTTAAAAAATTAGCTTTCTCAAAGCTAACTCTCCCATCTATATCCTCATCTGACCCTTCAGGCACAATTGCTTCTTCACTTATTTCCTCTCTATTTTCGAAGTTTCACTTCACTCTCTATTTTGCTCCAATCTACAAATTGATGCAAACATCTTTTTAAAATGCTCATATGAACTTGTCTTTCATAGAAATTACTATATTAGCAATTATTCCAGAGTTCATTCAGACTCATGGTGACCCAATGAGCATCAAAACAGAACTTTTTTTTTCATGGTTGATTTTTTTGGAAGTAGATTTCCAGACTCTTCTTCTGAGGTGCCTCTGGGTGAATTCAAATCTTCAAACTTTTGGTTAGCTGCCAAGTACATTAATTGTTTGCACCACCCAGAAACTACATATACTCTTTCTCATGTTTCTTCTTTCAAGCCCACTATTCACTCTACAATGTACAACACTATTAAAACAGAACTGGCAGAAATAATTGGTTGTCTTCGTTTTACCAGAGTCAGAGGACATCTCTCAATCTTTATTATAATAGTCCACTCCATGACATTTTATAGACTGATGGACCATTCAGTCCTGAAATCTGGAATTCCTATATCTGACTGTTGGAACCTATGTTTGCTCATGAGTATAATTCCAAATTACAAACTCTGAACTGAAAGAAATTTCATATTATTTATTTGTATTAAATTAACACAAATTCAAATTTGAACCCATTCCCATTGGACTGGGAGAAAATGAAGTCTTTGTTTTTCTTGGGGCTCCACTTTGAAGAAAAAATTAAAAATTGGTGCAAAAAGTAGATTCCTTTGATTGCAGGACTCATTAAATTTAAAACCTTTGTAGCTACTAAGAATTTCTTCTTATTTCTAAATTGCTTTATATAGGCACTATCTCCTTCTGATGTACCTAGAAAATTTTCATGGAAAATTTTTCATAGAAAAAAGCCAGAAAAGCATGCTTTCTAGGTCATATCTGTTTAATCCTTCTTATGTCCTCTTATTTCAAAACTCCTCAAAAACAAGGTAGAAAAAACTACTTGAAAAACATAAATTCTTGACAATAATTGTAAAACAAGAGAGGAGGAAATACATATGTGTATCTAAAAACTCAACACTGTGTGTGATAAAGTAAGAACTGTAACATAACAGAAAACCCATACGATTTAATCCACCTTGTTCTACCTTGCAGCATTCAACATTATTTTAAATTTGTAGGTTCAGGACTCCTCATTTGATTTAAATTCAGTACCAGAAAAATCATGTCAATTTTATCATTTTAAAGATTTTTTTTAAATTTTATATTATAATATACATTCAGAAAAATACATAAAATGTGTTTGATTAAGGAATTATAATAAAGCAAAGTCCTTTGTAAACAGGTAAAGAAATAAAACATTGTCAAAAATGTTGAACAATTCCTGGCACATGCCCTCTCCCACTGTCCTGACCTCTATAATGTCACTTTCTTCTTTTTCTAGGGACTCATAATTATGCATCTGTAAACACTACAGTTCATTTAACCTATTTTTGAACTTTATATTAGTTGAAATTATATAGTGTCTAATTGTACTTGGCTTCATTCAAGAATATACTTATAACATGTTGTTGTTATGTGCCATCGAGTTGGATCCCACTCACAGTGACCTCTCCTTGGGTTTCCGAGGCAGTATCACTACGGAAGTAGATTGCCTAACTTTCCTTCCGAGGAGTGGCTGGTGAGTTTGAACTGCCAGCCTTCTGGTTAGCAGTCAAGTGCCTTAAGCACTACGCTACCATACACATTATTTTGCTCCATGATTATGTCTATAGCCTAATTTTAGTCACTTTCTTTGCTGAATAGTCTTCCATTGTAAGTGATACACACATTCCATTATGGATCTAATGTTACTATGAACATACATGTGTATATCTTCTAAGGCAAATATGCCATATTTCTCTTGGATAGCTTCTTAAGTGTGGAACTGATGGATCATAAAGCATTTATAACTTCAAATCAATTGATAAGTCAAATTGGTTTCTAAACTGTTGCATCAATACACTTCCACAAAAACTTTATAAAATTTCTATTCTTCCATATCCTTGCTACCTCCTGACAGGTCAGGTTTTTAAAAATTTTAATGATTTTCCATTGTCTAATGTAATTTCATTTTGTTTTTTGCTTTGTTTTGCTTATCATTTTTATTTACATTTCCCAATTATTTCTTAAAATAATAATTTACTATGTTTTTGATGAAAGTTTACCCAGCAAACTGGGTTTCCATTTAAGCATTTCTATACATATTATTCATAGGAGCTCTGGTAGCATAGTGGCTAAAGCGCTTGACTGCTAACCAGAAGGCTGGCGGTTCAAACCCACCAGCCACTCCTCAGAAGGAAGACTGGGCAATCTACTTCCATAGAGATACTGCCTCAAAAACCCAAGGAAGGTCCCTATGAGTCGAGACTGACTCAACAGCAGTGAGTTTGATTTTTTATATTTATATATATACATATTATTGGTGTCACTGGTTACATTTTTCACATAGTGTCAACATTTTCATTATTTCTATTCTGTTTGCTCCATTTCCATTAATCTAGTTGTACTGCTCACCCTTACCTTCTCATCTGTGCTATAGGGTTTGGTCTCATATAGATGATTTTTTAAAGGCTCACAGTACTCACAGGTGATATTGTTCATTTAATGATCCAATTTGTTATTTAGCTGAAAGGTTGTCTCCAGGATTCCTAAACACCTTTTTTTAATGTATTTATTGCATATGTAGATACCTTCTTTTACAAATTGCCTTAACAAATTCATTGACCATTTTTCTACTTGGTAAACTGTTTTATATTTACTAATATTAAAAAAAGTATGTATGAATTTATTGTCATTTTTAATTATATGGTTTGAAAATATCTTCCATTTCTTGTCTTGATGTTTACTTTCTTAAAGGAATATTTTAGGAAGATTTTACCTATAATGCTATCAATATTATCAATTTTTATCCTTTATGGTTAGAGTGGAGCTCTGGTGGTTTAGTGCTGAAGGTACTTGACTGCTAACCAAAAGGCTGGCAGTTCAAACCCACCACCCACTCCTCAGAAGGAAGGTTGGGCAATCTACTTCCATAGTGGTACTGCCTCAGGAACCCAAGCAGGGGTCACTGTGAGTTGGATCTGACTCGACGGCAGTGAGTTTGTTTGTTTGTTTGTTTTGGGGGGGGTATGGTTAGAGTATTTCCTTTTAAATCAACATTATTTTCCTAATCCTTCACTATAATGTTTAATATAAGCATATAACATCCTTATTCTTTCCACTCCTAAAAGGAAAGCTATCAACATTTTACCATTAAATGTAATATTTGCTTTAGGTGTGTTGCATTGTGTGTGTGTGTGTGTTTAATATCTTTTATTATTTTAAGGAAGTTTCCTTCTTTCTTAGTTATCTAGTTGTATTATAATAGAAATAGTACAAGTAGATGGCTTTACAAACAGAAATTTATTCTCTCACACTTTAGGGGGCTAGAAGTCTGAATTCAGGATGTCAGCTGTAGGGGAAGACTTTCTCTGTCAGCTCATAGGTTAGGAAGAAAAAGTTCTTGTCTTCTTTCAGCATCTGTGGTCCCAGAATCCCATGGAGATCTCCATGTGTCTTGTCATCAAACTTCCTTTGGGTCTAGGAAGTTCTCAGTGCAGGGACCTGGGGTCCAGAGGACACACTCACCTCCTGGCTCTTCTTTTGTGGTGGTAGTAGGTCCCTGTTTCTCTGCTCATTTCTCTTTCCTTTTATTTCTTGTAAGATAAAAGATGATGCAGATGACATGTGAGGGAAATACCTCTCGTATTAGATCAGGGCTGTAACCTGAGTAAGGTGCTACATTACATCCTAATCATCTTACAACTGATTGGTTGATTGTATCATAGGAAATGATTACATCATTACATAATTGCCAAATTAAGTCATTTCATAACTGCCAAACCACTGAGAATCATGGCTCAGCCAAGGTTATACATTTTGGGGAGAAACAACTCAATCCATGATATTCTACCCTTTTTCTCTCAAAAATTCTTGTCCTTGCCACAAGCAAAACACTTTCACCCCTCTGTAAACCTTCACCCAAATCACAATAAAATAAAATTAAAT
>NW_006922422.1:310512-318978 GCF_000298275.1 Orycteropus afer afer
AAAAAAAAAAAAAAACAGCAGAATGATTTATGCTAGTTCTCAAGGCTTGAAAATATTCCTCTGTTCTCTGAGACTATCTAGGCAATGATCCTGCCCTCTGGATTCTGGGTGTTGGCCATGCTTTCTGGACTTTGGGTGAAGGCTTCTCAGCTCTGGGCTTCATCTCCACTTTCTAGGGCCACTGGGATGGTGACTCTGCTCACTCAACTTTGAGTGGTCCCACTCTCCTAGTCTAAATGAGTGGTGACCTCACACCCTCATCACTGGCAGACCCCATTCTTCAGCCTTTTGTGCTAAACAGCCCCACACCCTTAACTTTGGGCAGCAAATCTGACTCTACCACCTGGCACTCTTGAGCAGCAGGGCTACACTCCAGAACTGAGATGATAAAGATGTGACTCTTTGAAACCTAGGAGGCTGTGGTTAACCTTCTGACATCCAGCAGGCCATGGTTCTATGCTTTGAGACCCCAGGTGCTATAGTCCTACCCTTAGAGACAGGGTTAGCTCTGCTTCCTGTGCTTGTTGTCTCTTCAGCTTCTGCTTCCTGACTCCTTGGCTTCTTGGCTCCTCAGTCCTTCAGGCTTCTAGGGACAGCCTTGTCTCTGCCCTGTTGAAGCAAGAGTTACAAAGCCCTTTAGCTCTACCAATAAATGCCCAAGGAGCTCTGGTAGCATAGTGCCTAAGGCACTTGACTGCTCACCAGAAGGCTGGTGGTTCAAACCCACCAGCACTCCTCGGAAGGAAGGTTGGGCAATCCTACTTCCGTAGTGATACTGCCTCGGAAACCCAAGGAGGGGTCGCTATGAGTTGGGGCCGACTCGACGGCAGACAACAACAACAACAACAATAAATGCCCAAAAGCACCTCAGTCTGCCAGGAAGCCTCTGTCCAAAGGTACTCAGCTGTCTTGCTTCAAGGATCAGTTCCCACACTGTCTTGTTCCAGACTCCTGATTCTATTGGTGCCACTTCTCTGTCACTACTTCTTGCTGTCTGTGCCATCTCTGACGTTACAGCTCTCCTCTTTTCCTTCTGAGCCCACAATAGAATTGCATTTGATGTCCATAATTCCATGAACAATCTCTTTAAGGCCATCTAGGCTTTTACTATTAGGCACCTTAAAACTCTTCCACCTGCTACCAAAAACCCAATTTCAACAGAATTTGTACACTTGAGGTATCTGTTAGAGAAAGACCCCACTCACAGGACCAAATTCTGTCTTAGTTTGTATAGTGGTGCTATAAAAGAAATAACACAAATGGATAGATTTGGTTTGGGATAGATTTGTTGTTGTAGTTGTTATGTGCTGTTGAGTCAGACCCAACTCATAGCAACCCCTCCTTGGGTTTCCGAGGCAGTATCACTATGGAAGTAGACTGCCCCATTTTCCTTCCAAGGAGTGGCTGATGCGTTTGAACTGCCAGCCGTCTGGTTAGCAGTCAAGTGCCTTAGACACTATGAGCAAACAGAAATTTACTCTCTCACACTTTGGATGGCTAGAAATCTGAATTCACAGTGCCAGCTCCAGGGGAAAACTTTCTCTCTCTCCTGGCTCAGGTTAGGAGGAATGTCCTGGACTCCTTTCAGCATCTGTGCGCCTGGAGCTCCATGGAGATTCCCATGTGTCTCAGCATCAATCTTCCCCTGAATCTAGGGGGTTCTCAACCCAGGAACCTTGAGTTCAAAGGACGTATTCCACTCCTGGCTCTTCTTCTGTGGTGGTAGTAGGTCCCTGTTTCTCTGTTGGTTTCTCTCTCCTTTCATCTCTTGGAAGATAAAAGATGAAGCAAGCTACCTCCCAGGGAAGCTCCTCAGACATTGAATCAGGATTATGACCTGACTAAGGATGTTGTATCCCATTCTAATCCCTTTACAACCGATTGGCTGATTATATCATGGGGTATGATTATGTCATTCCACAACTGCCAGACTACTGAGAATCATGGCCCAGCCAAATTGACACATATTTTGGGGGGAACACAATCCAATTCACTTTCTATTCTTAATATTATAGAGGCTATTTTAAAAAGAAATGTTTAATTTCATTAAAAATTTTTCAAATTATATATTTCTCCACACTTTATTGATAGGGTAATATATAGGGCATAGCAGAGATTAAATTTTTGAAAAATATAGCCACTTTTCCCATGATATATAATCCTTATCATATGTTGCTGAATTCTGTTTATTGATATTTTAGCTAGGATTAATGTATCAATGTTCATGAGTCAAATAACTAATGTAGATAAATTAGCAATGTTACAGTCAGGTTTTGGTATCAAACTCATGCTATTCAAATAAAATTAGTTACCTGTTGTTTTGTCCTTTTCTAAGCTCTGGAGGAATTTGTATACACTTAATATTTTTTTTTTCCTTAAATGTTAAGAGCACTCACCTCTCTTGAAATATGGCCTTTAGATTTTAGTCACATCAGCCTTTCTGCAATTCAATTTCTGTCTTCTCAACTAAGGGAGATCACCATGCCCTGCTTTGTATTTTCTTCTTGCATGATGGTCCAAAATGTGCATCCAAACATGGATAAGATTCCCTTCTGTTGGGGAATTCAGTCCCATGCTTCCTGTTTTACAATATCTGAAAAACATTTTTTCATAGATTTTTTTCAGACTTCTCATAGTCTGCTGGGAGAACAAATCTGTTTTCTGTTACTCCATCATGGCCAGAAGCAGAAGTCACAATGTCCAATAATTGAGATTCTTTTATATGTTAAATATTTGTTAAGAAAATTATCACTATTTTATTTGGAAATAGGCTTTCTGTCCTTATTCTTTGTAAAAGAGAAAAAATGATTTATCTCATCCAAGGTCTAAAATTTTCTAGCACACGAGGATGATTTAATCTCATATTATTTGTGATAATTTGATTGCCTGTTCTTTATTGAGTGAGTAGTGTTAATAGTGAAATTTTTAACCATAAGCTGATCTGGAAACTTTGTAGTTGTTGTTGTTAGGTGCCACCAAGTTGGCTTGGACTTATAGTGACCATATGTACAACAGAAGAAAACATTGCCCAGTCCTGTGCCAGCCTTAAAGTCCTTGCTGTACCTGAGCCCATCATTGCAGCCACAGTGTCAATCCATTTCATTGAGGGCCTTCCCCTTTTTCTCTGACCCTCTACTTTACCAAGCATGCTATCCTTCTCCAGAGAATAGTTCCTTCTGACAACATGACCAAAGTAGGTGAGAAGTTTAGCCATTCTCACTTCCAAGGAGCATGCCAGCTGCATTTCTTTCAGGACAGATTTGTTAGATATTTTGGCAGTCCATGGTACTTTTAGTATTCACCAACACTATAGCTCAAAATCATCAACTCTTCTTTGGTCTTCCTTACTCATTGTCCAGCTTTCACATGCCTATGAGACAATTGAAAATATCATGTTTTGGGTTAAGCACACTTAGTCTTCAAAGAGACATCTTTGTCCTTCAGCACTTTAAAGTGGTCTTTTGCAGCACATTTCCCCAGCACAATATGACATCTGATTTCCTGACTTGCTTCCACTGGTGTTGATTGTGAAATTGAGTAATATGAAGTCTTTGACAACTTCAATCTTTTTCCATTTATCATGATGCTGCTTATTGATGCTGTTGTGAGGATTTTTGTTTTCTTTGTGTTGAAGTGTAATCCATACTGCAGACTGTAGTCTTCAATTTTCATCAGTAAGTGTTTCAAGTCATCTTCACTTTCAGCAAGCAAAGTTGTATCATCTGCATATCACAGGTTGTTAATGAATCTTACTCTAATCTTGATGCTACATTCCTCTTCACATAATCCAGCTTCTTGGATTATTTGCTCAGCATACAGATTGAATAAGCATGGTGAAAGGATACAACCCTGCTGTACTCCCTTCCTCATTTTAAACCATGCAGTATCCCCTTATTTTGTTCAAACAAGAGCCTGCTTGTCTGTGTGTAAGTTCTTCATGAGCACAATTAAGTGTTCTGGAATTTCCATTCTTCTCAATGTTATACATAATTTATTATGATCCATATAATCTAATACATTTGCATAGTCAATAAAGTACAATATCCTCAAAATGATCAAATAGTCAGACAAGCTACACAGACCCTCTTCAACAAAGAGATAAAAAATTGACATTGATGCAGAAGATAATCCTGGAACCCTGAGCTTTGAAAGGAAGGATACAGAAATGGATTAAACACCAACAAGTAGAAGAACCTGAGAAAAAAAAAAAAACAGTGAATATGGAGACAAATGGAGCTGTGGACTGTCAGCTAGCCTCACAGCACAGACAATTTCAATATTAACAAGTGGTGTTAAGACATGAGAATTAACCTAAATACTGGCCCTGCCTACCAAGGGCTGCATGGACAACTGTGCTGGTGACTGATGACTAAATAGGGAAACAACAAAGAAAGAGACAAACTGAGCTGTGGATTTTTGGCTACAGGGAAGGTAGAGCCGTTTTGAATGTTTTCAAGTGGTGGCTATTTTGAATGTGTAAAGTGACAGCATTCCAGTTCCGATTCCATGGACCTAAGAATAGGATCCACTTGCTAAGGAGAGCACAGACATATGGGTGGCTGTTGACTGGAAAGGAGATAAGTAGTAAGTGCTTAAGTGCTGCCAAGTAGCAAATAGAGGAGCACAGTACCCTGCTTAATCAGATACATCTAAACAAACAAAGACAACGAAAATCTTGGGTGAATCACTCCAACATATAATCACCAATTACATATAAACACAAAAACATCACAATGTCTCAGAGAAAATGGACCATCACAGTCCACAAAAAGAAGCAAGATAAAGCAGGAGAAACAAGGGACAAGGATACAGACTCAGAGCACATCAGTGAGGAAGAAGTACTGGAGCTCCCTGATAAGGAATTCATAATAATTTTATTTAAGTGAGTTCAATTAATTGAATGACAGATCAAGGAAAACACTGACAAAATTTAGAAAAACACAGATAAAACCTAGAGCAATTTTGGAAGACAATACAAGAACAAAATGATAAAATAAATGGAAAATTATAAATAATACAAAATCTACAGATAGAAATCCAGAAGATCAGTATGAATTTTCAGAAGTAGATAACACATTGAACAGGCAAAGGAGGAGAATTGAATCAATGGAACATCAAATTAGTGAGATTGAAAACAAATACATCAATACTTCTTTGGAAAGTGATCAATCAAAAAAAAAAAAAAAAAGATCAAAACAAAATGAAGAAAGACTAAGGTTCATGTGGGATACAATCAAGAGGAATAACCTACATGTAATCAGAATTCTACAACAGGAAGAGACAAATAAAACCACAGAATAAATAATCAAAGATTTGTGGGAAGAAATTTTCATGATTTGATGAAAGATGATAATATATTCATTCAAGAAGTCCAATGAACCCCATTATATCAGTATATTATGAAGAACTATACTCCAACAAATTTGAAAATCAAGAAGAAATGGACAGCTTTCTAGAAACACACCACTTACCTAAACTAACATGGACTGATGTGGAAAAAATTTTCGAAAATTCATAGAAAACACCAATACTTCAACAAAAAAAAAGACAATCCAATTAAAAAATATACAGAAGACATGAATAAACAATTCACCAAAAGCCAGCCAACAAACACATGAAGAAATGTTCGCAATCCATAACAAAAGAAGAAATTGAACAGGTCATCAAAAAATTGTTGTTGTTATGTGCCGTCAAGTCGTCTCTGACTCATAGTGACCCCTCTTTGGGTTTTCGAGGCGGTATCACAGCAGAAGTATTGCCCAATCTTCCTTCTGAGGAGTGGCTGGTGGGTTTGAACCTCCAGCCTTCTGGTTAGCAGTCAAATGCCTTAGGCACTATGCTACCAAAAAAATTCCTGGTCCAGATGGTTTCACCGGAGAATACTACCAAACATTCAGAGACATCAATCCTACTCAAACGATTCCAAAATTTAGAAAAGGATGGAATCCTCTCTAATTCATTTTATGAAGCCTCCATAACTTTGATACCCAAGCCAGGCAAAGACACCACTAAAAAGGAAAACAACAGACCGATATCCCTCATGATTATAGATGTAAAAATGTTCAACAAAATCCTAGAGAATAGATTCCAACAATGTATCAAAGAAATAATACATTATGACCAACTGGTATTCATATCAGGTATGCAAGCATGGTTCAACATTAGAAAACCAATCATTGCCATCCATTACTTAAATAAAGAAAAGGAAAAAACCACATGATCATATCAATCAATGCAGAAAAGGCATTTGATAAAATCCAACACCCATTCCAGATCAAAACTCTCAGAAAATTAGGAATAGAAGGGAAATTTCTCAACATAATAAAGGGAATATATGCAAAACCAACAGCCAATATTGTTCTCAATGGAGAGAAACTAAAAATTTTCCCCTTGCAAACCAGACAAGGATACTCTCTATCACTACTTCTATTCAATATTGTATTGGAAATCCCAGCCAGGTCAAAGGCAAGAAAAGGAAATCAAAGGCACCCAAATTGGTAAGGAAGAACTATTCCTATTAACTGTTAATATGATACTATACATAAAAAAAGGTAGCTCTGGTGGCATAGTGCCTAAGACATTTGACTGCTAACCAGAAGGCTGGCAGTTCAAACCCACCAGTCACTTCTTGGAAGGAAGGTTGAGTAATCTACTTTCATAGTGATACTGCATCAGAAATCTAAGGAGCTGTCACTATGAGTTGGATCTGACTTGATGGCAGTGAGTTTGGTTTGAGTTTGGTACATAAAAAACCCAAGAGATTCAGCAAAAAAACTACTGGATCTAATGGAGAAATTTAGCACAGTGACAGAATAGAAGATCAACGTCCAAAAATCAGTTGGATTCCTCTACACCACCAAAGAGATTACTGGAAAGGAAATAAGGAAATCAATATCATTCACCATTGTTACCAAAAAAATAAAATGCTTGGGAATAAATCTCACTAGGCACACAAAAGACCTGTGCAAAGAAAACTATAAAGCACTACTTCAAGAATCTACAAGAGATCTACATAAATGAAAGAACATACCATGCTCATGAATAGGAATATTGAATATTGTGAAAATGTCAATTCTGCCCAAAGCAATCTACATATTAAATGCAATCCCTATCCACATCCCATCAGCATTCTTTAAGGATATGGACAAACGAGTCACTAATTTTATATGAAAAGGAAAGAGACCTCAGATAAGCAAAGCACTATTGAAGAAGATCGACAAAGTAAGAGGTCTCACACTCCCAGATCTCAAAACCTACTAAATAACCACAGTAATCACAACAGCCTGGTACTGGTACAATGACAGACACATAGACCAGTGGAACAGAATTGAGAACCCAGAAATAGATCCATCAACCACTGCTCAGCTGATTTTTCACAAAGGGCTAAAATTCATTAAATAAACAAGAGGTGGTCTCTTTAACAAATGATGCTGGCAAAATTGGATAGCCATTTGCAGAGAAATGAAACAAGATCCGTACCTCACACCATACTCAAAAACTAACTGCAGATGGATCAAAGACTTAAATGTGAAACTTAAAACTCTAAAGTTCCTCAAGGAAAACATAGTGGCAAATTTGGGGCTCACATTTATGGCATAAACAGACTGTCAAGCATAATGTAAAATGTACAAAGAGCAGAAGATAAACTGGATGAGTGGCACCTTCTAAAATGTAAATTTTTATGTGCTTTCAAAGACTTCTCCAAAACAATCAAAAGAGAACTTAGAAATTGGCAAAAAAAATATTCAGCAACACCATATCTGACATCCCTGTCTCTAAAATTCATAGAAAACTCCAATACTTCAACAACAAAAAGACAATCCAATTTAAAAATGTGCAGAAGACATGAATAGACAATTCACCAAAGGCGGCCAACAAACACAAGAAAAAATGTTCATGGTCATTAGCCACTAGAGAGATACAAATCAAAACAACGAGATACCATCTTGCCCCAGAACTAATAGCAAAGTTCAACAAGAGAGAAAAATAGCACATGCTGGTGAGGATGTGGAGAGATTGGGACTCTCATACACTGCTGGTAGGACTGTAAAATGATATTACCACTATGAAAAGCAGTACAGCGATTCCTTAAAACATGAAATTAGAAATAACATTTGATCCTGCAATCCCATTACTAGGTATATATCCTAAAGAAGTGAGAGCCAGGAAAAGAAAAGATATATGCACACCCATGTTCATCACAGCACAATTTACAATAGCAAAAATGGAAACAACCTAGGTGCCCATCAACAAAAGAATGGACATTCAAACTATGGTACATACATACAATGGAATACCATGCAACACTAAGGAACCATGTACAATTTGTTCATTGCAAACACCTTTTCTCAACAACACAAACGGCAGCTCTACACGTGGACTTCACCAGATGGAACACACAGGAATCAGATTGACTACATCTGTGGCAAGAGGCAGTGGAAAAGCTCAATATCTTCAGCCAAAACC
>NW_006922422.1:320382-342110 GCF_000298275.1 Orycteropus afer afer
ATAAAGAAAACAAAAATCCTCACAACTGGACCAATGAGCAGCATCACAATAAATGGAGAGAAGATTGAGGTTGTCAAAGAATTCAAGTTGCTTGGTTCTGCAATCGATGCCAATGAAAGCAGCAGTCCACACATTAGACAACATGTAGCAATGGGAAAGTCAACCACGATGGAACTATTTCAAGTGCCAAGGAGCAAAGATGTCTCCTTGAGGACTAGGGTGCGCCTGACAAAAGCCATGATATTTCCAATCACCTCGTATGTATGTGAGAGCTGGACAATAAATAAGGAAGACCCAAGAAGAGTTGATGCTTTTGAGTTGTAATGCTGGTGATGAATGCTGAAAGTACCATGGACTGCTAAAAGAACTAACAGATCTTTCCTGGAGGAAGTGCACCCAAAGTGCTCCTTGGAAGTGAGAATGGCCAGACTTCATCTCACCTATTTTGGTTATGTTGTCAGAAGGGACCATTGCCTGGAGAAGGATGTCATGCTTGATAGGGTGGAGGTCGACGGAAGTGGGGGAGGCCTTCAACGAGATGGATTGACATGGTGGCTGCGATGATGGGCTCAAATATAGCAGGGATCACAGAGCTGGCACGGGATCGGGCAGTGTTTCGTTCTGGTGTGCATGGGGTCGCTATGAGTTGGAAACAACTCAACAGCACCTAACAACAACAACACTGCCACTCTAACAAGAATCTACCACAAATGGGATGGCCTTAACAAATAAGAGTTTATTCTTACAATATGGAAACTTTAAGTCCAAGTTCAAAGTGTTAGGCTCTAGGGGTTGGGTGAAAGCCCCTCAACCTTGGGGTCCAGCTCTGCCTCCTGCTCCTGGCCCACTGGAGCTAGAGGCGTTTCTTCACTCAGACAGCTGCTGGCTGCTGAGGCTAAAAGGCCAAGGTTGACAAGTAAAATGGCACAATCCCAATGCTACCAAACCACATGGAAGGCCATTAGTTTAACTCCATTTTAAGTCCCCATGTTGGCAGAGCATGGCAGTATTCTGAATAATGACATGGCTACATGTAGGGCCCAAGTGTGTCATAAGCTAGAGACCATTGCCTAAGGCTTCTGCTTATATAAAGGAAGCAGACCACATTCCCTAAAGCAGCTATTCAGCTGCTCCCAGTAGATTTCACCATGGAGTTGGTTACCAGTTTCATCATGGGGAATACTATATCCAGCTGGCCAGCCACTCAACCAGGCCCAGCCAAGTTGACACACAAACTGACCTACCACAGTTGGTTACCAGGGGTGAGGGGTGAGAGGGGAGGGGAGGAAACACTGCAAAAAAAAAATACACACACACACACACACACACACACACACATATATATATATATATATATTTTTTTTTTTTTTTTGTCCATTAGATCCATTGGAATATATTATGTTTGCTTGCTATTTCAGGCATTTGAGAAGAATGAATTATTGGAATTATTCATCATTAATATGCAGTTTTTTATTCTTAAATACTTATTTTTTCTTTTGTCTTCCTTACTTCTCCTTTTAATATTCTAAATTCTTGATTTTAATGTTTACTCTAGTTCTGTTTCTAAATTTACTTACTAAAAAACAGTTTGACTATGAATTTACCTCAGAGTATTGCTTTAGCCCTGCCACATATATTGTGAATTGTAACATTTTAATCTATTGTTATTAACTTTATGCTATTATCTGTTAAGGAGCAATGGTGACACAATCATTAAGCACTCAGCTGTGAACCAAAGGTTGGAGATTTCAATCCACCAGCTGCACTGTTGGAGTCTGCTTCCATAAAGATTATAGCCTTTGCAACTCTATGGGCCACTTCTCTTCCATCATATGCAGTCCCTATGATTCAGTATTGACTAGATAGCAACAGGTTTGGTTATCTGTTATTTAAGTTTAATCTTTTCTCTTTAAATAGTGATGATGAATGCTTACAAAGTACATTGGGTTTATTTGTTAGAACTTAGTCATTTTGTTCCTTTTATTTAATTGAAATAAGAAATTGTATGTACTTTAATTAAAAATGGTTATTTAATTGAAAATGTTCCATTAATGATCAATTTAAGGACTTTTATAATTATTTTTTAATTATATCTTCAATTAATTGGGCATAAAATTTTATATTTATATAAATTCAAAATTATATACATCTACATATTAAAATAACTTTTCCTATTAGAACAATCCAGTCCTCAATGTCCTTATTTATTTTTGTCAATATGATTTGGCCCTGACTGAAAGTGGTCTATTGAATTATCTCACCACAGTCATTCTCTTAACTGTGTCATTTGCATTATTGATTGTTCTTTATATTTCTGATGTTGTATTTGTAATTTAGAATAAGAAAGCTTTTATGCTTATATTTTTATTGTGGATTGTACCTACTTTTTAATATTTATTATTCTTGTATCACCAGAGTGCAAGCATAAAGTAAATAACTTAATTGAGTAATTTGAGAAGAGTTTAATTAAAAAATATATGAAAATAAAATACTTGACAGGATAAGAAAAGAACAAGAAATGGTATAGACCCCTGTGGTATTTAAGTTGTGTGTCAACTTGACTGGGCCTGGTTTTGGAATAGCTGGGCTGGATGTAGTTATTCCCCATGATGAGACTGCTAATCAGCTCCATGGTGGAATCTACTGGAGCAGGTGAGTAGTTGCTTAGGGATGTGGTCTTCTTCCAGTATATAGGCAGCAGCACTGAGAAAGTTCTCTGGACTTTTTGTCACACTTGGACCCTGCATGTAGCTGAGTCTTCATTCAGCAGCCTGCCATGTTGTCAGCGGATCATAGAACTATTTCTAGACTTGAACCAGTGGTCTGCTGTGTTGTGTGATAATCTTGGGACTGTGCCATTTTACTTGTCGACCTTGGGTGTGTTAGCCTCAGCAGCCAGCAGCTATCTGAGTAAAAAGACACCTCTAGCTCCAGTGGGCCAGGAGCAAGAGACAGAACTGAAGCCCAAGGTCAAGGGACTTTTACCCAGTCTGTAAAGCTGGCACTTTGAACTTGGACTTCTAGCTTCCTAAACAGTAAGAGAATAAATCCCTGTTTGTTAAAGCTACCCATTTGTGAGCAGCACTAGGGAATCAAAACAACCCCAAGCCAGCAAGAGCAAGTTACCAACCCTAGTGTTGAAGGGAGAAAGCTGTTGCCAAGAGAGGTGTTTAACAAATGCTATTGTTTTCAATATGAGCTCCGGTGCATAGTGCCTAAGGCATTTGACTGCTAACCAGAAGCCTGGTGGTTGAAATCCACCAGCCACTCCTTGGAAGGAAGGTTGGGCAATCTACTTCAGTAGTAATATTGCCTCGGAAACCCAAGGCGTGGTCGCTGTGAGTCAGATCCGACTTGATGGCAGTGCTTGCGATTCTTTTCAGTTAAGGTTCATGGCCATCCTTTGGCAACCATGAACAAAACTGAGATCTCCAGTTCTCACTGCCTGACTTTTTTGGCTATAAGGAGAAGAACTTATTCTTTAGAAATCTAAATAACTGTGTAATTCCTCTTTTTCCAAGAAATACATGAAAGCTGCAAGTGCTTATCTGTTCATACTTGGCTTAAGTATCCTATCCTTAACATAATCTTCTTTGAACTGTTTCACCTATTACTTTAATCACATTATCCCACAATGAAACTTTGTACATATTACTATTATTCCACTTAACACATTAAAATTATTTGCTTTTTTCTCTTTCCCAATAGAGTCTAAATCCTTTAAACAAACGACAGCTGCACTCAATTTATAACCATATCCTGAGTTTTATATCATGATCTTAACTTCCAATATGTATGTTGAATGAATGAGTACTATTTCTATCATTTAAATAAAGGAAGAAAAAAAGTCAATGTCATATTTAAGTTGCAATCAGTCTGCTAGGGCCTTTAGAAATATGTCATTGAAATTACCTAATTCTTTTAACAACTCTTTGGAATAGGTATTATTTCCAAGATCCAATTGAAATTACAGAGTTAAAGTAACATGTAGTTATAAATGAGAGGTTTCCAAAACTGTTATTTTTCAACTCTAAGATAATACTTGTCATTTATATGCTATTGATTTAATATAAATTTTGAAGTGATAATTGATATAAATGCGTTCTCTTAATTGAGAAGTATTTTGAGAATTTTGGATTTCCTTATTTTCAATATATTAATGTGATAGTGTTATCTTGGGATGGAAAATGGAAGCAAGTTAAAGGTAAACACCATATATATGATGTCTATTTGTTCCCTTTGGCCCTCCAATAAAATCAAAGCGTCCTAAAGTCCACAATAAAGCTGTCCTTTATTTTTTTCCATGTGTGATAATATGTTTGATATTTCCACACTAGTCCATGGTTTTATAGAAATGTATTGTTTTCTCCCTTTCATATTGATAAAATTTTTAGCTAGAGAACATTTTTCATTCACCCTCTTAACCAGGTGTAGTCAAGTGCCTAAATTCTGACCAATGGAATGTGAGGAGAAGTGACATATAAAGCTTTCAAGTTAACCAATTAAAATAAAAAGTGTCCTTCACTTCACTCTTTCCCACAGCTGGAATGTAGACATGATGACTGGAGTTGGACTGGGCATTTAAGGCCATGAAGTGGAAAACACTTTGCTAAAGACAATGGCACAGTACATGATTAAAAAAAAAAAAAAGCATTTAAGTATCTTTGGATCTTATTTGGAGCCACCATGCATTCCCTGCACTGTCTTGTGGGAGAAATGCTCTCCATTCTATTTAAACCACTGTTATTTCTATCTTTGTTCCAAAAATTGAACCTATAACTCATTCAATAAAACTTTTTAGAGATTACTCAGCCCTGTCCATCAGAAACTGTTGTTTCTCTTTAGTAATTCTCTCCATTAGGAGCAGAATCATCTTACAGTAGACACAGAAATAGAAACAAAAAATAAGATATGATTTAAAACAATGTATACCATGTCACCATCAGAATATTTTATGGTATTCCATGAAATTTTTCTAAAATAATTAGTTGCAAGAAATTATTTTAATGATGATAAAATATTATTATATTAATAAAAATCATATTAAAATAACCTGTTAAATATTAATATGTAAGGTAAAAGATTTAAATTTAGTATATTCCCTTGAAATTACATTGTTCTTATTAATTTTTGGATTCTGAGAAAGGATGCTTCCCAGGTTATATTTTAACTTCTTCCCCTAGAAAAATATAGTTGTAAGTATCTGGATATAGGGAAAAGAACTGTGGAACTAATACATATAAATTTTTAAGATGTGAAGTGGCAAGCAAAAGGGTTACATAAAATTAAGAACCATTAGTTAAATTATGATTTTTATTTATTTTCCAGACATTCCATGCTTTTTCACTTTATGACATGTACAAAAAATAATAATATATGTAAATAACACTGGAATAGGTTAATAACACTGCTGCTCAATGGAGGGAGAGCTTGTCTCCACTAAACCAAAAAAACCAAACTCACGGCCATCAAGTTGATTCCAACTCATAGTCAGCCCCATTGAGTTTCTGAGGCTGTAAATCTTTATGGGAGTAGATCGCCCCACCTTCCTTTGGGTTTGGACCAATGACCTTCTCGTTAGCAGCCAAATTCCTTATCCTCTACACTGCCAGAGATTCTCCTTGTCTCCACTAGGCCATACTAATGAACTTGAAGACAGAGGGAATCCTCCCTCCCCTAGCACATTCAAACTATTATTGACACACTGTGCACAGACTGGTTGGAAACATCTGGTTTAAGGCACAGAGGACTAAGTGGTTAAAGAATCATTCCAAAAGCAAAAGCAGTTTTGACACCTTCCCAGAGGACACCAACTCAGAAAATTGAATTCATAAAAGCTTACTGCATCATCATCTACTAGCATTTATTGAACAATGAATCATTAGGGGAATAAGGACATGTGTCATTATACTAGAAATGATGTATTCCCTGAAGATGTTTTCAATTTGTTTCAATAGCTCATATAATCCTGCTATTTTGTGACATTTCAAGTTATGTGGTAAGCATGATAATTAAGTTCTATGTTGACATTTTCACATTTTTTAATGAACTTCATTGGGTAAATCTCTTGCAAAAGACTCCTTTAAAGTGTTAGGAAGCAAATATGTCACTTTAAGGTCTAACTTGTGCCTGACTCAATCCATGGTATTTTCAGTCATCTCATATGCATTTGAAAGTTGGACAATGAATAAGGAAAACTGAAGGAAAAACTGATGCCATTGAATTATGATGTTGACAAATAATACTTAACATACCATAGATTTCCAGAAGAATAAACAAATCTTTCTTAGAAGAAGCACAGTCAGAATGTCCTTAGAAGCAAGGATTTATAATCAGGAGGGGCCAACTCTAAAGAAGACCACCATGCTTAGTAAAGCAGAGGTCAGTACAAAAGAGGAAGATTTCCAATGAGATGGATTGACCCAGTGGCTGGAAAAATGGGGTCAGACATCACAACAATTGTGAGGATGGCACAGGACCAGGAAATATTTTGTTCTGTTGTACATAGGGTCTAGGAGTCGGAATTGACTCACCAACACTTAAAAGCAACAACATAGTATGTGAAATAAAGTAGAACTTAGTATGAGTAAAACTTTGAAATTTAAGTAAGTGGCAAGTATTACCTGTGTTCTTTGTGTCAATACCAGGTCAAATTTACAAATTTGAGTAATTATCTCCAACAAGGTACTCCTTACTTAACAAATTCATTTGTATATCTTAATTATTTTGAGGAAAATGTAAATGTGTATTCAAGCAGGTGACAGCATAGCAATGAGACTTCATATCAGATGACACAAGTATTTATCAATCATTTATATCAACATACATAATTGTCATTTAAAGGAGCTCTGGTGGCATAGTGGTTAAGGCATTTGCTTACTATCCAGAAGGTTGGCAATTCAAACACATCAGCCACTCCGGGAAAGGAAGACTGGACAATCTACTTCCAAAAAATTTACCACCTCAGAAACCCAAAGCAAAGGGGGTCACTATGAGTCAGAATTGACTCAATGGCAGTGAGTTTTGGTTTTCTGGTTTTAATTGCCATTTTATTCCAAGTAGAAATTATGTACATATTCATTTACTCTAGTTCTTAAAATAAAACTACCTGCTATGTATTGAATTGTATCCCCAAAAAATATGAGTTGTAAATCCCAACCCCTATTCCTGAGGGCAACAGGTTTTACTGGGTATACCTGTGGAAAGGAGCCTTGGTGCTGCAATGGATAAAATGTTTGGCTACTACCCAAAATGTTAGCAGTTTGAAGCCACCCCATTCCCAGGGAGAAAAGAGCTAGTGAATTTTTCTTAAAGATCACAGCCTAGGGAACTCTGTGGGGGCAATTCTACTCTCATATAGGGTTGCTATGAGTGGGAATGGATTGGATGACACACCTAACAACACATCTAATAACACACCTGTGAAGGTAGTCTCATTTGGGAATAGAGGTTTCTTTGTTATGTTAATTAGGCCATAGCAGTGTGAGGTGTGTCTTAAGCTAATTACTTTTGAAATAAAAAAAAAGAGCACATTAAGCACAGAAGAGGACACACATGGAGAAGACCAACACTATCTGAAGATGATGGAGGCAGAGCAGTCTACAAGCCCAGGAACTTCGAGAATTTTCTCCTCAGGGCTGGAGGAAAGAATGTTTTCCTGGAGCTAGTGTCCTGAACTGGGACTTCTAGCCTCCTAAATTGTGAGGAAAATATATTTCTGTTAGCTAAAACCACCCACTTGTGGTATTTCTGTGACAGCGATACTAAGAAACTAAGACACACATATGCCATACATATATGCACATATATTCATACATATAATGAAGCACATAGAAGGCAAAATTACAGATAATTCCTACACATAACTAAATACCTCAAGGGATTGGATTTCTGGGTTTGAAAGATTAGGACCAGTCTCATAGGGCAGCTTGGGCAATTGGCATAATATAATGTTTAAAGTTATGTTCTACATTTTACTTTGGTGAGTAGTGTCTGAGGTCTTAAAAGCTTGCTTAAAGCAATCTAAAATACAATTATTGATCTCTACTTGTCTGGACCAAAAGAGAAAGAAGGAAGTCAAAGACTCAAAGAAGAAAGTAGTCTATAAGACAAATATTCTACATGAATGACTTTATCTACCCTGAGAGCAGAAGACCTAAATGGTACCTGGCTGTTGTTACCAACCATACTAATCAGGGCCACAATAGATGGATCTGGATAGACTAGAAGAAATGTGTGGAACAGAACCTCAAATCCCTAAAGAATAAAAATCAGACCAATTGGACTGGTTCCAACTGGAGGACTCACTTAGACTATTGCCCTGAGATATTTTTCAAACATTGAACAGAAACTAACCCCTGAGATCATATTGTACCTAAATAAAAAAAAATGGCTCAAAAAATAATGAATATCACCTGTAAGGATAGTGCTTCTCTAAAAATCACCTATATAAGAGACCAAAAAGTTACTGTAAAACAAAGATGTGAATGTAAGGATGCAGGGAAACTAGATTAATGGTAATAGAAAAACCAGAACAGAACTAATGAGAATATTCACACACTGTGAGAATGTATCTAATAACACTGAACAACTTGTGTAGAATTTGTTGAATGGGAAACTAACCTGCTGTGTAAATCTTCACTGAAAATACAATATAACATTATTTAAAAGAATAAAGAAAGAAACAAAAATATAACAATCCCCTCATTTACACATGAGAACACGAGATGTGAAGGGGTTAAGAAATTAGCAGTTGGGAAATGACAAGCAAATTTACAATTAATACACTAATCTTGGTATGCAAGAAATATCACAGTGTTATCATAGCTTAATTAAATAAAATTAACTTTGTACCTGAGCCCTATCCCACTGAACTAAGGCAAACCATACCTAAATCCTTTGTGGTTTCTTCCAGAAGAGCTCTACCAGGAAGAAGGACCGGGGACTTACTACTACTTGACCCATAATCCCTTCTCTTTCACCTGGCCAGGGTTTATTTCTAACTTCAGAAGTACTTTTTATGATTCTGCAAATTCAATGCTTTTTAATAAGAATAATCGAGAGGGCAGGGGGAAAGGCAAACCATTTAACCAATTACTAAGCCCTGAGTCTCTTCTGAGACTTTGAAACACAGAAACAAGTTGCAGAGATAGAAAAATGGAAATATAAAGTGAAAAAATATACTAATTGTACTTACACATAATTTTAATATCAAAACACTATCCAAACATATCATATTCTTCTTGGGAAAGAAGTTATTAAACCATAACAATGCTGTGTTCTCTAGATTAACCATGCACATCATGCAGCTGTAACACCATACCACCACATCTCTATACAGGAGAACTAAATAATTCTAATTCTTATTCTGGTAAGAATTTTTTTCCTAACTTGAGCAATAGACACTCTGGTGGTATAGTGGTTAAGGCCTTTGGCTCTAACAAAAAGGTCAGTGGTTCTCTAATCTCTCCACAGAAGAAAGATGAGGCAGTCTGTTTTCATAAAGATTTACAGCCTTGGAAACCCAGTAAGGGTCTCTGTGAGTAGGAAAGTACTCAATAGCAGTGAGTTTGGTCTTTTGGTTTAACTTCAGTGATAAAAAGCATATTCAGGATAATGGGAACTTCCATGAAACTTCAATGATGATTGTCTTTGGAAAATGTGCTCTGTTCTGAAAATAATAGGCCAATAGATGAGCAAATGAGTGTACCTCTTCTTTACACTTGTGGTAATATTTTAAAAAGTTAATCTCTAGAATGCCAGGGAATATGAATACCATTTTTGCTTTGTAGCATTCAAGTATTTCTCAAAGTCATCACAGTAGAGAACTCAAAACTCTACTAAAAAAAAAGTACTCATTTTCCCACCCTATATTTAGAAAAATGAAATACTCATTGGATGCTATTTGATCCAGGGACCAATCATGGCCTTGTAAATAGGAATTGAATTTCCTCAGCATATTGGATAGAGATTCTCAATGAGAGACTTCTAAAAGGTGGGGCTTAGAGGAAAGGTGAGAACTCCCAGAGGGGCAGAAGTTTAGACAGATCTACAATGGCCTTTCACATGGAAGCTTTCCCATTGGGACCCTTTGGAAAGTCCATCTTGCCAAGGACTTTAACTATGCATTCCTAACTTTTTATCCTAATATAAAGAGGAAAATTTGTAAGAGGAGAAATGAGGAGTATTTCACTTGATTCTTTTTCATAATTTTTTGTGAAGAAAAAGATCTATAGGTCAAAAGGTCTATAGCTTGAAGTAATTGCTGTTGTTCAGCAATTTGTAAGCACACAGTGATTCTAGGAAGAATCAGGAAGAATCACAAGATTTAAAAGAGCACTGAAAGGAAATTCAGGAGAGATAATAAGACTGAATATTCTCCATGTTAGAGAAAGCTGTCTTCTGAAGGAAAGCACGTGTGAAAGGGGGATGAAAATCCAGGTTGCGCTTATTTTCCATAGTTATCTAGCAACTATTTATAACTTAATTCATTTATGCATTCACCCAAGCTGTGTTACTATGTCTATATGCCAGACAATATGGTTAAAGAGAGAGGAAATTTAAAATATAATCTCTCGATCTAGAAGTTAATATTCTAAATGGGAACATGATCAAATAAATGGAAAATCTGATACAAGTACTGTGATAGATATGTGTACACATTGCTATGGTAGCACATAAGAAAGTAATCTTATGCAGCCAGGGGAAATTGTGGAAGGCTTAACAGAGGAGGTGATATACATCAACTAATCCTTCTAGAATGTGTGCAATATAGCCAGGTGAAATTTATGCATGAAGAAATTAGAAAGGAGTGAGGGAAGAGTTTGTGTTAGCATGTGCAATATGCAAAGCCATGGAAAACAGAAGAATCCTGACGAAATGTGCAGCTAAATTTGATCATTGTGATGGAACATAGTGGGAGAAGTAGGGAATGAAGAGAAATAAAAGTGGAAAACTAATTAGAGTTCAGATTATGGATGAACTGATAAGGTCATGGTGAATAGTTACAAATTGTCATATGTGTGCACAGAGGTACCAGTCATCAAGATTGGGGCCTGAGATGCAAAGTGCATAGGTGTCACTCTTGACTGACCTTTACCAGTGCTCATGAGTTTATCTATGTCTAAATCTCTTCCTTTCGGGAAAACTCCTGCACCTTATATATGTATACTCATTACAATCTTTGTTCTTTTATAATCTTATATAAATGGTATAACTTCACCAAGGATGACTGGACCTTCAGTGGCCACTCTGAGAAATATTTTACTTGAACAGAATTGATCACTTCAGAGACATCTTAAAAAAAAAAAAAATAAAGGGAATAAGATTTCTCTCACCCAATAGGCAACATTGCTTTACAGGTTATGAAGAGGTCTGCAAACAAAATTTGGATTGAACAATTACTTTATTACTAGTTCTTTGACAAAAGCTGATGAGCTATTTGACAAACTTCAGCAATAGCAAACTAGGCTCATTTCCCTAGTAAACCCTTCCCCCTTTCCTGTTCTATAGGTACCTCCTTATATCCAGCTCTTTCTTTTCTCTCTTGTCTTCCAATCTCTCTTCCTCATGCCTCCACTGTTTTCTCCCTTGTCTTTTCCTTGCCCAAACTCCCTATTTTTTCCCAATGCTTCTCCTCAGATTCTTGAATGACATATGCTTCCAAAGATCCTTCCCTTATATGAGCAAAGTATTCAGGCAACAACAGAATTTAAACTTTGGACACTAGACAAATTTAGCCCTATAAATAAGGATTTCCCTAAATCTAGATGAAATAAGGAACTATTCATAGAAATTAAATTTGGGAGGATTATACTACTAAGAGTTACCTCACTATATCAACTTGTGCACATACTGATCAGAACTTCAGGTATTAAATCCTGGTTGGCAAATTTGATTGGATTGATCCTGAAAGGGACCCACAGGATCCTTCCCAAAATAAACCCAAGACTTTTTTAAAGGGTCTGAAAAATAGAGAAAAGTCTCCTAAAACCATACCAAAAATATATCCAATAAAAATTGATTCTACCATAACTCAATCAAGCAGAGAACAAATGAAACTACAGAAGATATTCAAAACAGAATACAAAATATCTTCTAACAGCATTCAGGATTTAAAGAAGATGCCAATGTTATAGTGGCTCTTACTTCTCATGTTGTCAATGGGTTTAAACTTGAAATTGGAGACCTAATTGGCAAACATAAATTAAAATGTGAAATAGCCCTTTACCTGAAGTACAAATACCTAGCAACCTTGCAATACATTTTCAAAGGTCTTTAAAGCAAATATGATATAGGACCCAAAATGAACTTATGGCTCTGTAGATCAAACAGCTAAAAGATTATTTATTGACAAGGAAACTTATAGATATTGTCTACAGAAGAAACATTGGACAATAGGTTATTGCATCCTATTTAAAAAAAAAAAAAAAAAGAATAGTCCCTCAATTCAGATCAATGAGGATGCTCTAAGGCAGGAAAAAGTGCCCAAGATCCTGCCTCACCCTTAAACACCCAATCTGAGTCAACTTTAAATATACATGACCTATTCCATCAATTCCTGGTAGATACAGACACTACTACTTCTACTTTAAAACTAGTCCATTTATGTAATTGAATAACCATATTCCTACATCATTTTTGTATTTCCTCTTTTTTTTTTTTTAACCCACTCAAACACAAAATGCAAACTCACTGCCAGTGGGTCGATTCCAACTCATAGAGATCCCCCATTAGGTTTCCAAGGGTGTAAATCTTTACCGAAGCAGACTATCCTACCTTTCTTCCATGGAGCGGCTGATTGGCTCAAACCACTGACTTTTTGGTTAGCAACCAAATGCCTTAATCACTACACTACCAGAGCTTCTTTTTAACCCACTACTCAGGTGGTAGCATAGTGCCTAAGGCACTTGACTGCTAACCGGAAGCCTGGCTGTTCAAACTAAACAGCCAGTCCTCAGAAAGAAAGTTGGGCAATCTACTTCCATAGTGATATCACCTCGGAAACCCAAGGAGAGGTTGCTATGAGTTGAGTCCAACTCAACGGCACATAACAACATTCAGATTTAATTAGTATTTATATTGAACTATATTAGTTACACATAATATTAAACTAATAATACATCAATTGTTATGAAAGGCACATTTTAATATATGTTATTTGTATTGCAAGACATCCTACCAGATATGAGGCTTATGGGCATTTTGTCTTCTTCTTTAAAAAAGGATCATTTCTCATGTAAAAGAGAATAATAGGCTAGAAGAGAGGTGTATATAGGGCCATAGTTTGAGCCAACCTCTTTGAGTCAAGGAGGGCAGCTTCCATCCTCTCCTCCTTCATAGAAATGAGGAAGTCACACTCCCTGGAATTACTGAAGTGGCTATACAGATTGAATCTCGCCAAGAAAATGTTCATGGAGAGCTGGCATAATGATCTCCTTTGTGCCTGAGAATTACTCAAGAAAGATTTGCCAAGGATAGGGCAGAAAGGGGCAAGCCGTTGTTCAGTAGGGAGTGGAGGGGAGCAGTCAGTCCTTTTGTGTTTTGATGGTTGAAAGGAAAAGCTACTCCAACCTGGAAGTCTAAGGGGCACAAACCTTTACCAGGGTTCCATTTCTGGTTCATAACAGAATGAACACTGCTCTCAGTCCAGGCCCAGTATTCTTCAGGGATGGGTGCCTGTGTTACTGAAAAGCCCAGGACATCCTTGTCTAAACTTGGTACAGAGAGTATAAGATCACCCTTTCTCAAAGGACTTCAGCAGTCTGAGTTGGACACTGGATGGGACCTTCTTGAAGCTTGTCAGCAGCTGGGAGAAGTAACCAATAAAGCAAACACTCTCTACATGCTTGGGTGTCAACTTTAGACTTTTGGACTTTCTTGGAAAAGGAGACAGACTTATTGCTTATTTAGTTGGTTGCTTGATTGTTTAACAAACACTTCTATAACATTTACTATCTGCACTTACTTTCAAGTGCTTCATAAATATTAACTTGCCTAATCTTCACAATACTCATATGAGGTAGTGCTATTATTGTTCCAATTGTTAGATGAGTAAATGGAGGCACAGAAAAGTTGAGTGTCTTACCAAAGGTCATAGTGAGAATAATTTGTAGACATAGAATTCAAACCCAGACAGTTTGCCAGACTCCAAGCTTTTAACAACAATCAGTTGAATTAGTTATTATTATCTACTGGGAAAATAAAAGCATTGTCAGAAATTATACCTCAATTTTATGGAGCATTTCACATCAGCTCTATTTCACTTAGAGGTCCCTGGGTGACACAAATGGTTTGCTCTTGACTACTAATTCAAAGGTTGGTGGTCCAAATCCATTCAATGGTACCATGGAAGAAAGGTCTGGCAATCTGTTTTCATAAAGATTATAGCCATGAAAACCCTAACAGAGAAGTTCCATCTGTAACACATGAGTTCTCTATGAATCACAACTCTGTGAGACTGTTGTTTTTACTTTCAATTTATAGGTGAGGAAATTAAGGATCAGGGGCTTATTCAAAGTCATAAAGCTAGAAAGTCAGAGCCAAGACCAAAACACAGGTTGTCTGATTCCAGTCAAGAGCTCTTTCAACTACACCACATTTTCAGATGCTGGAAACATCTTGGGGAAGTAAATGAGGAGGCTGAAAAGGAGACAAAAAAAAAAAAAAAAAAACCTTACAAAGGAGAAAAATCATGATTCAGACTTGCCTGACTCTTGCTGACTGTACATCAGTTTTCATAACACATCACAATCAGCCCTCATAGTGGAAAATGAGTCAATTTCTATATTACTGTGGCTTTGTCAACAGCTTCTCAAGGGAACTGGAAAAAATTTGCTGAATTCATGTTGCAATCTAGCCCATTATACGAACTCTAAAGTAATTAGACTCAGAACTAGAAATTGCACATACCCCATCAGCTTGGTAAGCAGAGACTCTTGCATTATCTAGTTAAGTAATCCAACTTATTCATCCCTGTGTTATCTGTAATGTCACATCATCAATAAAACAAGAACCACATAATTTCATGATTTTCCAGTAAATATAGACATTTGGAGACTGTTGAGAAAGACCAATTCTGAGAAGAACAGATAAAGACTTGTTCAAATATTTGAAATAAGTTGTACTAAACTCAAAATCAATTCCACATAGTAATGATATTTCTTACAAAAAAAGTACTATCTTGATGGTATTGGTAACTAAAGTTTATAGTTTCAAATTGAAAGAGCTTGCACATTAGTTTCATATCTTTATCTGAAATAAATAATTCAAGGTTTTTATTATCAAAATGGTGTAATAGGGCTTATTCTAAACTGGATTTTTAGTATTACAATGTCTTCTTGCTGTTTCTTAGTTTATTTTCAATACTAAAAATGTACTTGCTGGAAATGGGTGAATGTGGTCATATATTAAATTAGCAAAATAATTATGAATTCAAACAATAATTATTTTGTGTATAACTTGTGTAAAGAATACTATTCCCTGACTTAAGGAACTTCATTAAAAAGAGAATAAAGAATATATCATTATGAATGATACTAAAAACTTAACCAAATAATAAAAAAGGTTAACTAGAGAGTTCTCAAACAAAATAGAGAGAAAAATGGCATACTTTGGGTTGGACATATATAAAATGTCAGACATGCTGAAAAAATTATCTTGGATAAAATTAGAAATTTATTATAAAGTTAATAATGAGTTCATGAACACAAAGACAAGAAACAAGTGAGACTCAAAGCAAACTGAATCTGATTCAAACTCTTCTCTGGCTATTTCTGTGCATGTGCCATCAACTTCTACAACAGACTGGTGGACTCAGCTTCCCAAATTCATGGTGGGGAAACAGTCACTACAAACTGTTCCCAGTATCTATTTTCTCTGTTCAAAAGAATAATCACAGCAAATTCCAGTAAATTGACAGAATAGGCAGACAGACTATACAGACTGTCTGTAACAAAGAAACAAGAAACTAATTGAAACGGATACAGAGATAATCCTGGAACCCTGAGCTTTAAAGGCAAGGGTAAAAAGCTAGAATAAATACCAACTAGTAAAATAATCTGAATGAAAACAGTGAATAAGGAGAAAAATAGAGCTGGGGACTGTCAGCTGTCCTGACAGCATGGCCAATTTGAATATTTACAAGTGGCATTCTGATCTGGGACACAATCTAAGAATCAGCTCTGCTTGATGAATGGGCAACTGCACAGGTGACTGACAACTAGAAAGGAAAACAATGAAAAAGGAGACAAGCAGAGCTGTGGATTATTGGCTGTCCTGATGGTGCAGCCATTTTTAATATTTTCAAGGAGCACAGCCATTTAAAATAATTGTATGCTGTGTTCTGATCAGGGCAGCAATCTAAGAATAGGTTCCACTTTCAGAGCATAGCAGGGACAACCTCATTGGAGGCTGATGACTACAAAAGTGTGATATTCCCCTTGTTACCCTTATTTTCCACAGCCTCTTGGTGAACAGCAGTGTGACCATCTCCCACCTCCACCCACATTCTGGATCAGCAGGAATTCCATGCCTATCTGGATGCCCTGTACCAGCTGCCTTCTAGGCAGGCAGGTACTTGTCCCAGCACTATGTTCCTTGTTACCAGCCACCACTAGGGGCAGGAAGATTTTTTCTTGAGATCAGAAACCCAACATCCAACTAGCTTTTGGGATGGCAGGAACATGTTTTCTGGGAGTGGGACTCTGTTCTCGGCTACATTTTGAGATAGCAGGAATTTGTGTGGCTCTATAAGCCCTGCCCACAGCTGCTTTTGGGGCTGTCCAGATTAAAGGATCAATTGAACAAAAGGACATAACAACAAAAAATACCTACACACTCAATGAAAGAGCCCCAAACTACATATATCAGATGTTTGCAGAATTGAAAAGACAAATAGATGATTCTACAGTAATAGTAGGAGACTGTAATACACCACTTTCAATAAAAGAGAACAGCTGGAAAGAAACTCAATAAAGACAAAATCATGCAAATTGACCTTATAGACATCTATAGATCACTTCAACCAACAACAGCATAATACACATTCTTATCCAGCACATGTGGAACATTCTCCAGGATGGACCATATGTTAAGCCACAAAGCAAGCCTCGATAAATTTGAAAATATTGAAATACTGCAAAACATCTTCTCAGATTACAATGCTATAAAATTAGAAATTAACAATGGAAAGGTCAACAGAAAAAGAGCAAACATACAGAAACTGAACAACGCTCTCCTTAAAAACTATTACTACTAAAAAGCTCTGGTGGAATAGTGGATAAGGCCCTTGGCTGCTAACTAGAGGGTCAGTGGTTCAAACCTTCCAGCTGCTCCACAGAAAGAAAATGCAAGTATTAACTTCTGCAAAGATTTACAGCCTCAGAAACCCAATGGCAGTTGCTTTGAGTCAGAATTGACTTGATGACAGTGAGTTTGGTTTTTTGCTTTTTAAAAACTACTGGGTAACAGAAGAAATAAAATATTAAATTAAAAAATTCCTTGAATCAAATGGAAATGAAAACACAACAAACAAAAATCTTTGGGACACAGCGAAAGCAGTGATCAGATAAATGTACACATGAAAAAAGAAGAAAAAGCCACAATCAACATCTTAGGCCAACATCTGCAATAATTAGAAAAAGATCAGCAAAAAAAGCCTACAGTAATCAGAAGAAAAGAAATAATAAAGATTCGAGCAGAAATAAATGAAACAGAAGATAGAAAGATAATAGAAAAAATCAACAAGACTGCAAATTGGTTCTTTGAAAAGAATAATAAAATCAACAAACAACAAGCAAACTTACAAAAGGAAAAGATGCAAATAGCATCAAGAAGAAATGAAATGGTCAATGTCATCACAGAACGAATCAACAAAAAAGGGGGTAATATCAGGATACTATGAACAATTGTACTCCAACAAATTTGAAAACTTAGAAGAAATGGACAGATATCTAGAAATACACTACCTACCCACCAGCCACTCCTCGGAAGGAAGGTTGGGCAATCCTACTTCCGTAGTGATACTGCCTCGGAAACCCAAGGAGGGGTCGCTATGAGTCGGGGGCGACTCGATGGCACATAACAACAACAACAACCTTAACTAAAACTGACTGAGGTTGAAAATTTCAACAGACTGATCACAAAAGAAGAAATTGAACAGATCATAACACACACACTCCAAAAAAAAAGCCTACCAACAGAGAAAACTCTTGGTCCAGACAATTTCACTGGAGAATTCTACAAAATATTCAGAGAAAAGCTGACACCAATCTTACTCAAACTATTCCAGAACAAAGAAAAGGTTAGAATCCTTCCATATTCATCTTATGAAGAAAGCCTAACCCAGATAACAAAACCAGGACACTATTAGAAAGGAAAACTACAGACCAATACCCCTCATGAATATAGATCCAAACATTTTCAATAAAATCCTAGCCAATAGCCTCCAACATTACATCAAAAAAATAACACATCATGACTAAGTGAGATTCATTACCAGGTGTGCAAGAATGGTTCAACATTAGAAAAACAATCATGCAATCCATCACTTAAGTAAAATAAAATAAAAGAACTACATGATCGTATCAATTAATACAGAAAAAGTATTTGATAAAATCCAACAACCATTCCTGATAGACTACAGTCTGCAGTATGGAATACACTTCAACATAAAGAAAACAAAAGTCCTCACAAATAGACCAATAAGCAGCATCATGATAAATGGAGAAAAGATTGAAGTTGTCAAAGATTTCATGTTACTTGGTTCCACAATCAACACCCATGAAAACAGCAGTCAAGACATCAGACAACATATTGTACTGGGCAAATCTGCTGCAAAAGACCTCTTTAAAGTGGTGAAGAGCAAAGATGTCTCTTTGAAGACTAAGGTGTGCCTAACCCAAACCATGGTATTTTTGATCATCTCTTATGCATGTGAAAGCTAGATGATGAATAAGGAAGACTGAAGAAGAGTTGATGCTTTTGAGTTGTAGTGTTGGTGAAGAATAATGAATGTACCATGGAGTGCCAAAAGAACTAACAAATCTGTCATAGACGAAGTGCAGCCAGAATGCTCCCTGGAAGAGAGAATGGCCAGATTTGTCTCACCTGCTTTAGTCATGTTATCAGAAGGGACCATTCCCTGGATAAGGATATCATGATTGACAAAGTGGAGGGTCAACGAAAAAGGGAAGGGCTCTCAATGAGATGGATTGACACAGTGGCTCCAAAGATGGGCTCAGGAATAGCAAGGATTGTAAGGCTGGCACAGGATCAGGCAGTGTTTTGTTCTGCTGTACACAAGGTTACTATGAGTTGGAGCTGACTCCATGGCACCGAACAACAATAACAACATTCCTGATTTAAAAAAAAAAAAAAAAAATTCTCAGCAAAATAGGAATAGAAGGGAAATTCTCCAATATAAGAAAAGGCCTACATGCAAAAACAACAGCCAACATTATTCTCAATGGAAAAAGACTGAAAACATTCCCCTTGTGAACAGGAACCAGATAAAGATGCCCTCTATCACCACTTCTATTCAATATTGTATTGGATGTCCTAAAACCAAAAAGCCACATTCACTGCCGCCAAGTCAGCTGCATCTCATAGCAACCCCTCCTTGGATTTCCGAGGCGGAATCACTACAGAAGTACATTGCCCAACCTTCCTTTTAGGAGTGGCTGGTGGGTTTGAACTGTCTGCCTTCTAGTTAGCAGTCAAATGTCTTAGAGACTATGCCACCAGAGTTCCCATTGGATGTCCTAGACAGGGCAGTAAGGCTAGAAAGGCAAACTGAAGGCATCCAAATTGGTAAGGAAGAAGTAGAACTATCCCTATCTGCAGATATATGATCCTATACATAGAAAACCCAAGATACTCAGCAAGAAAACTACTGAAACTAATGGAGAGATTTAATATAGTGGCAGGATACAAGATCAACATACAAAAATCAGTTCGCTTCCTCTACAGCCACAAAGAGATGTCTAAATAGGAAATAAGGAAATCAACACCATTTGCAATAGCTATCAAAAAGACTTGGGGATAAATCTTACCGGGGACACAAAGATTTACACAAAGAAAACTGTAAAACACTACTTCAAGAGACTATAAGAGATCTGCATAAATGGGAGAAAATACCATGTTCATGGATAGAGAGACAACACTGTAAAATCTACATATTCAATGCAATTTTGGTCCAGATTCCCTCACCATTCTTTAAGGTTCTGGAAAGGAATTTTATATGGAAAAAAAGAACATATGGATAGCAAAGCACTATTTAAGAAGAAGAACAAAATAGGGAGTGTCATACTCCTCAGTCTCAAAACCTACTATACAGCCACAGTTCTCAAAACAGTCTGGTATTGGTACAATGACAGACACATAGACTAGTGGAACAGAATTGAGAACCCAGAAATAATAGACCCATCCACCTGTAGTGAGCTGATCTTTGACAAAGGGCTGAAACCAATTAAATGGGGATGAGATTTTCTCTTTAACAAATGGTGCTGGCAAAACTAGATATCCATTTGCAGGAAAAGGAAACAAGATCCATACTTCTCACCACACATAAAACCTAACTCCAGATGGATCAAAGACTTAAATGTAAAACCCAAAACTATAAAGTTTGTCAAAGGAAAAATAGGGGCAAACTTAGGGACCTTAATATATGGCATTGATAGATTACCAAATATAAGTAAAAATACACAAACAGCAGAAGATAAACTACATGACTGGGACCTTCTGAAAATTAATCCTCACATGCATCGAAAGACTTCTCCAAAAGAGTAAAAAGAGAACCTATAGATTGGGAAAAAATATTCAGCAATGACAAATCTGACAACGGACTTACCTCTAAGTTATAAAACACTACAACATCTCAACATCAAAAAGGCAAACAATCCAATTTAAAATAAGCAGAAGATATGAACAGTCACTTCACCAAAGAAGATATTCAGGACACCAACAAATTCATGAAGAAATGTTTGCAATCATTAACCATTAGAGAGATGCACATCAAAACAACCATGAGATATCATCTCACCGCTGCAATAATAACAAAGTTCAGTAACACAGAAAATAACAAATGCTGGCAAGGATGTGGCAATATTGGGACTCTCATACACTGTTGGTGAAACTGTAAAATGATACAAACTTTGTGGAAAACAGTATGGCAATGCCTTAAAAGTTGGAAATACAAATACCATTTGATCCAGAAATCCCATTACTAGGAAATTACATTACATATCTGAAAAAAAATGGGAGCCAGGACCTGAACAGATATATGCACACCCATGTTCATCACAGCACTATTCACAATAGCAGAGAGATGGAAATAACCTAAGTGACCATCAATGAGAAATAGGTAACATAACTGTGGTACATACACATGGTGGAATAGTATGCAAAACTAAAGAATAATGTAGAATTGGTAAAACACTGCATAACGTCGATGAACTTGGAGGACCTTATGCTGAGTGAAATAAGTTCATCACAGAAGGAAAAATGCTGTGTTAGTCCACTCTTGTAAAAAGTGAAGGAAAGATTTACATATGCAAGGAAAATTCATTTGTTGGTGTGATAGCTAAGGTTATGTGTCAACTTGGCTAGACCATGATTCTGAGTAGTTTAAGCAGTTGTGGTAGGGTCATTCCATGGTGAGATCAGATGTATATTCTTTTAGCAGCCAATCAGTTGAAAAGGAGTTTCCTTGGGGGTATGGCCTGCTCTCT
>NW_006922422.1:342550-351408 GCF_000298275.1 Orycteropus afer afer
TGTTGTTATTTGCCATTGAGTCGGCCCCGACTCATAGCGACCCCTCCTTGGGTTTCCGAGGCAGTATCACTACGGAAGTAGGAATGCCCAACCTTCCTTCAGAGGAGTGGCTGGTGGGTTTGAACTGCCAGATACTGCCTCGGAAATCCAAGAAGGGGTCGCTATGAGTTGGGTCCGACTCCACAGCACATAACAACAACAATGTAAGATTTACTGGTTTTGCTTCTCTAGAGAACCCAGCCTAAAACAGTTGGTTAACAGGAATGTTAGGGGAGGAGAAGGAAAATTGAAGCTAGGTAAGAGACAAGTAGTGATTGGGGTGAAGGGAAAGGCAATATACCAAAAGCAAGTGACCCAAACAATAACACTAAGGGAAAAGAAGACACAAAGAGAGGTGTGTAAGACATCAGACAACAAAGATACAAACTTTTACATTGATAATGATGCATTATCAGTAATAAACATTAATCTATGGGTAGATATATAAGTGGTGTTGTTGTTGTTGTTGTTATGTGCCGTCAAGTCGGACCGACTCATAGCGACCCCTCCTTGGGTTTCCGAAGCAGTATCACTATGGAAGTAGATTGCCCCATCTTCCTTCCGAGGAGATGTATAGGTAGACAGGCTGAATTATCAGGTATGTCTCGGGAAAAAGGAATAAGCCCGTAACCATATCTAAGGTTGCCATACGATATTTCTACATACATTTCTATGTGCTGTAAGAATGTCCATAAAAATAGACCTAACAGGGTCAAAGTTATAACTCCTTAGCCACAATCAACTACCCTGAAAGAACGAATTGTTGGACCTGTGAGCTCAGGACCATGGTCATGGGCACATCAAGCTCAATTGCCATAATGTACTACACAAAAACATTGCTCTACATCCTCCTTTGGTAAGTAGCCACTGAGGTCTTAAAAGATTGCAAGCAGCCATCTAATATGTAATAATTGGTCTCTCCTCATCCAAAGAAAAGAAGAATGAAAAAAATCAAAGACACATGGAAACAATTAGTCCAAGGAACTATAGTGGACCATGCTAATGTCAGCCTACATGACCCTGAGACCAGAACTATGGTGCCCGACTGCCACTGTCAACCACTCAGAAATGGATTGAAGTAGGAGATCCTGGATAAAGGGGGAGAAAAATATGCAACAAAATTCAAAATCATAAAAAGACCAGGCTGACTGGTCTAATAAAGACTGATGAAACCCCTTGAGACTATGGCTTTCAGCCCTGTGGCTTTCAGCCAAATAGACAGGTGTATAAGGCGAATATTTACACCAGGTAGGTGCATTCCTTGGAACGATCAATGATAGCAGATCAGAAGGGCAGTATTTGCACAGAGAGATTGCTCAAAGAGCAGGAACATATAGAAAAGGACATAGGGAAAAGTAACCACAGGGAGGAAGTGGGAAGAGAGATGTTACATTGTGGGGATTATAATCAATATCAGGAAACAAAATGGTTATGAATTGTTACATGGAAAATAAATTTGCTCTGTAAACTTTCATTCAAATCACAATTTAAAAGTAAAAAAAGAGAGACAGAGAGAGAAACAGAGAGAGACTAACCTCCCTTGGGCTCTGAACTAACATGGCAACCTCTTTGAATCCATTTGAAGGAGAGTGTAGGGGAAGAGAACTATCCACATGTCAAGACTCTGACAAAAGATTGGCCACAGAAAGATAAAATAGGCATCTACTTCCTCTTCAGAATTTGAAGGAAGAAACTATATTAAAGCCATTGGTATATGTATAAGCTTTACTGGTTTTGCTTCTCTAGAGAACCCAGCCTGAGACAGTTGGTTACCAGGAATGGGAGGAAAGAAGAGGGAAAATTGCTGGATAGGTAAGAGACAAGTATTGATTTGGGTGAAGGGAAAGGCAATATACCAAGAGCAAGTGACCTAAACAATAATATTAAGGGAAAGGAAGACAAAGACACAAGGAAAACAGTAATTACCATTCTAAACCATGGACACACATATTAGGGAAAACATTCCGAGAGAGTCATTCAAACTCTGAAAGCATAGAATACAGTCTATTGAAGAAAAGTAAACACATTGAAAACAAAGAAGGAAATAATCATCCAAATTAAAAAGTAAATAAGTTATAGTCTGTATTACTTAAAGCCCTTTTCACCCATTTTTTCTGGTCTGCCAACTCACATATCTCTTTTATCTGCCTCCAACAAGTCCTCTTTCTTAAGAAAATTCACTACACTTTGAAAGAGTTTACAAGGACACAGTGTTCTCTGATCACTTACTAATGTGAAATTCTAATGCAACAAGGAATTGCTACTTTCAAAGGACCCCTATCCAACAGTTAATAATATGTAAATGGACTATCAAAAGTATTATAACGTATGCAGAGGTAACGTACACAACACTTTAAGCAAAATTCAGAATTTCATTTCCCTGTAATAAAAATGATAATATTTAAAATAAGTAACACTTTTATAATCCTTCCATTCCAGAGAAAAGGAAACTAAATTTCTAACCCCTAACAAAAACAACAACAACAAAAAAAAGCATCAGATGCTAGCAACAGTATTTATTATTAGAAAATTTTAGCTTTCAGGTCTACAGTGTAAATTTAATAAAGCAGCTTTGACATCATAATACTTACAAGAACATAGTAGAATGAGATGGAAATAGTGGAAAACCTAATAACATGTGCAAAGCTCTATAAGAAAAATAAATATTCTAGTGTCAACCTGACAGTTAAAATTCAAGGTTGAAGGTATATCCTTGTAATAATGTTGTATTTCTCATCTACAAAACATTTGCTCCATAACAACTAGAGTTAGTTTTTGTTTTTTGAGAGAAAAAGATGAAAAATACTTTGTTTTAAGTTGCAGGGAGAAAAAAAAAAAAACCTTCAGCAATGTGCCTGATAAATATTATTCTGTGAATAAAGCTGAGAAAATATTCAAACCAACAAATTAATTAGAGTTAATAATTGTACATCTTAAACAGCAAATAAAATGAGTGTCCAAGCTGGGATTCAACATAGAGTGTGTCAATGATATCAAGAACTTTCTCAGTGTTTCTTCAAGAGTCAAATTAATGACAGAGTTCAATACTATACAATCAAATTACATTTTTCAGCATCTAAATAGTAAACTATTTGATGAAGCTCAAATTTTTCTTTAGAATTATGAGAATACAATAAGAATATTTGCTTAGGTTCAATCTGGAGGTCAAAGCTATGAAGTACAGAATAGCCCAATCCTTTGATTTTAAAAGTAAGGGACATAATACATTGTTACATTTTCAACATAGATTATTGGCCCATACTAAGAGGTCCCTGGGTAGTGCAAATGGTTAACAAAATCAGCTGCTTACTGGAAGACTGGAGGGGTGAGTGCACCGGGAGCTACCTCAGAAGAAAGACTTGGGAATTTACTTCCCAAAAATCAGCCACTGAAAACCACGTTGTTGTTGTTATGTACCGTCAAGTCGGACCCGACTCATAGTGACCCCTCCTTGCGTTTCCGAGGCAGTATCACTATGGAAGTAGATTGCCCCATCTTCCTTCTGAGGAGTAACTGGTGGGTAACATATGAAACACAATTCTACCCTGACATACAGGATCATCATGAATAGGAAATGGCGTGAGAGCAACTGGTAGTGGTAGTGATACCACATTACAATTGATCATATAGTCCCACTTTTCTGAAATTTAAACTTTACTATTTGTCAACCTTACCTGGATGGAGTAAGGAAGGGATTATTGTCATTGTTGTTTGCTGATATATGACAGATCCTAATAACAGGAACCATCTGGCATATAACAGGGCTACAATAAACATGTGTTGATATAATTAATATATTTTGCCTCTTATGTCACGTTCATTCTAACTCAATGTAGTATACATAAATAGATTTACTTACAGTTTTGCCTCTCGTAGGCCCCTTTTAAAAAAAAAATTCTCAATGGGTAACTTTCTGTAAAATGAAAGGAAATACAAAATTATAGCGCATAAGCACTCCAGTGATTTGTGATTGCTAGAACTCTTAAGGGTATGTTAGTAGGTTACCAATTGAGGGTTGTACCATAGATAATCAAGACTACTGGGTTTTTGTATTTCTGGAGAGCAAGCTGTAAACTCATACATTTTCAACTTTCAGATAAAGCATAGGAATACTTGAGTCTGAAGCGAACAGCTAATGTATCTCAAACCAATGGCTAATATCATGCTTCATTAAAGTCAATAAAAAGTCAAGAATGCCATTATCATAGGAATTATTTGATATGATTCAGGGAATATTAGCCAATGAAATTTAATGAGAGCAGAAATAACTGTGAGAAGCAAAATATTATTATCTGTACTAAATAACTCTTTTCTCCCATTTTCTTGTGTTTCTGTTTCTCTTCTCACTATTTAACTATACATTTTACTTGTTTATTTATTTCTTAATTTTCTATACTCTCCCACTAGATCTAAGCTCCATAAGAAACAGTATATTTATTTGTCTGTTCTGGCCACTGTTATGTCTTTAGACCTAACATATAATAGACACTCAGTTAAAATTTGTCAAATGAAAGAATAACTGTATGGTATATATCTTAGTTATCTAGGGCTGCTATAACAGAAGTACCACAAGTTTACGGCTTTAACAAACAGAAGTTTATTTTCTCGTGCTTGAGGAGGCTAGAAGACCAAGTTCAAAATGCCAGCACCAGAAGAAGGCTTTCTCTTTTTGATGCTCCGGAGGAAGGTCCTTGTCTCTTCAGCTTGTTTCCGGTTCCTTTTAGATCTCAGTGTTGCTTAGCATCAATCTTCCCCTATTTCTGCATGCTCAATTGTTTGCTTAAAACATTTCACATCTCAAAAGGGTGGCTCAAGAAGACAAAGTAAATTACTATAATGAAATGTGCAAAGACCTGGAAGTAGAAAACCAAAACATAGGAACATACTTGGCATTTCTCAAGCTGAAAGAACTGAGGAAAAAATGCAAGCCCTGGGTTGCAATGTGGAAGGATTCTATGGGTGAAATATTGAATGACACAGGAAGGATCAAAAGAAAATGGAAGGAAAACACAGAGTCAATGTACCAAAAAGAATTGGAAACATCCAAACATTTCAGGCAATAGCATATGATCAAGAACCAATGGTAGTGAAGCAGGAAGTTGAAGCTGCACTGAAGCAACTGGCAAAAAAATACAATGCTCCAGAAATTGATGGCATATCCACTGAGATGTTTCAACAAACAGATGCAGCACTAGAGGCACTTGTCTATGCCAAGAAATTTGGAAAACAGCTACCTGGCCAGCCAACTAGAAGAGATCCTATTTGTGCCCATTCCAAAGAAAGGTGATCCAACAGAATGAGGAAGTTATCGAACACTATCATTAATATCACACACATGTAAAATTTTACTGAAGGTAATTAAAAAAAAAAAAAAAAGTTGTAGTAGTATATTGACAGGGAATTGCCAGAAACTCAAGCCGGTTTGAGAAAGGTATGAAATGAGGGGTATCATTGCTGATGCCAGATGGATCTTAGCTGAAAGAAAAGAATAGCAGAAAGATGTTTACCTGTGTTTCATTGAATATGCAAAGGCAATCAACTATGTGGATCATAACCAATTATGAATAATTTCTTCTTGCAAAGAATGGGAATTCCAGAACACACAATTGTGCTCTTAAGGAACCTATAAATAAACCAACAGGCAGTCATTTGAACAAAACAAGGGGACACTGCATGGTTTAACCCCAGGAAAGGTATGCATCAGGGTTGTATCCTTTCACCATATTTTTCCAATCTGTGTGCTGAGCAAATAATCAAAGATGCCAGATTATATGAAGAAGACCATGGCATCAGGATCAGAGGAAGACTCATTGTAGCAACCTGCAATATGCAGATGCCACAACCTTACTTGCTGAAAGTGAAGATGACTTGAAGCACTTACTGATGAAGATCAAAGACTACAGCCTTCAGTATGTATTACACTTCAATACAAAGAAAACAAAAATATTCACAACTAAGCTAATAACTAATATAAATGGAAAAAAGACCGAAGTTGTCAGGGATTTCATTTCACTTGTATCCACAGTCAACACTCATAGAAGGAGCAGTCAAGAAATCAGAAGATGTATTACACTGGGCAAATCAGATGCCAAAGAACTCTTTAAAGTGTTAAAGAGCAAAGATGTCACTTTGAAGACTGAGGCATATCAAACCTAACCCAACCCATGGTATTTTCAATATCTTCATATGCATGTGAAAGCTGGACAATGAATTAGGAAGACTAAAAAAGAATTGGTGCATTTGAATTGTGATTTTTGCCAACAGTACTGAAAATACCATGACCTGCCAGAAGAAGGAAGAAAATGGTCTTGAAAGGAGCACATCTGGAATGCTTCTTAGAAGCTAGGATGGCCAGACTTCGTCAGACCTACTTTGGTCATGTTGTCAGAGGGGACCAGTCCCTGGAGAAGGATATCATTCTTGATAATAAGAAGGTCATCACAAAAGGGGAAGACCCTCAACAAGATCAATTGACACAATGGCTGCAAGGATGGGCTCAAGTGTAGCAAAGATTATGAGGATGAGACAGGACTGGGCACTGTTTCGTTCTGTTGTAATAGGGTCTCTATGAGTTGGAGCCTACTTGACATCACCTAACAAAAACAACACCCACATCGGGAGGAAGGTTGGGCAATGTACTTCTGTAGTGCTACTGCCTCGGAAACCTAAGGAGGGGTCGCTATGAGTCAGATCCAACTCCACGGTACATAAAAATAACAACAACAACAACATACCTCAAAATATATCTAAAAAGAGATCAACTCTAAATGCACTCTACACTAAGTCTTACCTCATTACTTAACAAAGATGAAAACCATACTCCCAAATGGGATTATAATGAGACTGCCACTGGAGAGTTTTGAGCTGACAGTGAGGTTTAGACTAACAGTGAAAGATTTGAGAAATTGCCCCTCTATGAATACGTTAATAATTATTTTTAGTTTAGTTCCAGGATCTGCTTGGCACATGCCTCCCAAGTTAATTCAAGAAGGCCGACCTGACCTGGATTTGACAGATGCAGCCTGACTGAGATGCACATGATCAAAGAAAACAATTTTACACTTTTGCTGACCCTGGAATGTTAAGACTCATGTCAAGGAAGTAAAAATCACTGGAATTATTTCCTCTATGTGCTACATGGGTTTATCTCAGAAGTGAGGGGTCTGTTGGCCACTTCTGTGTCAAGCTATGATCCTGCCCTCTAATCCCTAATCATGACCCTTCCCCAGAAATTTTAAGAATAATCTTAACTTCCCCAATTGCTGCAAGCTTAAAAGTGAAAGTAACTTGAAGCCCCTGTTGAACTCCCTGGGTGACAGCAGTGCTGGCCTTTCAAATAAAGTTTCTTTCCTTGCGTCAGCCTGAGTCTATGATTCCGTGAGCTACATGGAACAGAACCTGAGCCCAGACACAATTTCAACAACCACAGGCATGTTGTTGTTATATGCCATCAAGTTGGACCCAACTCATGGTGACTCCTCCTTGGGTTTCTGAGGTGGTATTACTACATAAGTAGATTGCCCAACCTTCCTTCCCAGGAGTAGCTGGTGGGCTTGAACCGTCAGCCTTCTGGTTAGCAGTCAAGTGCCTTTAGGCACTATGCTACCAGAGCTCCTTACCACAGGCAAAGGGTACGATTTACCACACATATTTTGGAGTGACACAATTCAATAAGGCCAGGCCATTTGGTCATAGTAGTCTCTGTCAGAAATGGCTCCTTTTCTCAGATAAACCCCATGGGGAAAGCAGCCCAGTCAGCCTATGGAAGGTGCCCCAAAAGGCCTATTTGGGAACCTTCTCTTCCTCTCTACAGAACCTCTTCTTCCATTGTACTTTGGAAGTAGATAACTTTTATTCTATATTTCACAAGTTCATAGATGAAGAATTTTACCCCTGGATGAAATATGTGTAATGTTTCACCCATATTTGATTTAGATGATTCAGAAGATGAAATTTTGGACTTGGAGTCAGTTTAAGACTTTTGGGATGATTTGATGGGGTACCTGTGTTTTGCATCGGGAATGACATGAGTTTTGGTGCCACAAAGAGTGAAATGTTATGGATTGAATTATGCCCTCCAGTATATGTGTTATAAATCCTAACTTCTTTGTCAGTATTTATAATCTCATTTGAGAGTGTGGTTATTATTTTTGCTTTTTAATGAGACAGGATCAATGCAGGGTGTGTCTTGAGCCAACCTCTTTTGAAGTATAAAAGAGATTAAACAAGAAATCAAGCAAGCAGAGATGGGGGAAGACAGATGCCAAGCCACATGGAGATCTCCAAGGAACCAGGAAACAATCTGAAGAGGCAAGGACTTTCTTTCAGAGTCACCAGAGAGAGAAAACCTTCTCCTAGAGCTGGCATCCTGAATTTGAACTTCTAACCTCCTAAATTGTAAGAAAATAAATTTCTATTTGTTAAAGCCATCCACTTGTGGTATTTCTATTATAGCAGCACTAGATGACTAAGACAGTGTGACTGATTGTCAATCTACCAGGAAAATTCAAAAATATTTACAAAAATATGTAACAAATAGTGAATAAATAAATGCACACCCATGATTATTGCAGCACTATTTACAACAGCAAAGAGATGGAACAACTTAAGTGCCCATCAACAGATGAATGGATAACCGAACTATGGTTGTTGTTGCTGTTGTTAAGTGCCGTAGAGTCATTTCCGACTCATAGTGACCCCATGCACAGCAGAAAGAAACACTGCCCGATCCTGCGCCAGCCCCACAATCCCTGCTATACTTGAGCCCATCATCGCAGCCACCGTATCAATCCATCTCCTTGAAGGCGTCCCCCTCTTTC
>NW_006922422.1:355383-363481 GCF_000298275.1 Orycteropus afer afer
TTTTTTTTTTTTTTTCCTCTCCCAGTGTAACACAATTCATCTAATCTTTGATGGAATGGAAATTCTAAGAATGAAATAGCTATTTTGACCACTTCTTATACTTGCATTTATGTTTAATATTCATTATTTACTTTATTTAAAATGTTTTCTTCCCAAACTAGTCAAGATTTTGGAGGACAAAAACAACATTTTATTTATGTGACAGGACAAATGATTCTTGGCCTGGAAGCTACCATCCCAGCATCTTTTTCCTCCATACACATACACACTCACACACTCACACTCTGTTGGTGCACATGAGAGAGTTTGTTCTAAAACAGATGAAGAAGAAAGAAGAGACCATGGAAGGGGGCTGAAGGGACAGTATGATATCTGTTGCCTATTTGATACATTCAAATGATTTTATATCATTATGTTCCAAAGTGATAGAAATACTTGTTGTCTGAAACTCTGTGCACAAAAAGAGCTGCTATGGGGTCCTGGTGACAGGGTGTAGAGAAACTCATCCATATATGAAACTCTGAAACTATACTTAGACCTTTGTAACTGTTTCCTATTATATACTTCCCTGAACCATTTTCATTCCTGAAGATGAAAAACCACTCTTAGAATTGTGCCAATTTGTCATATAACACAAGTCAAAGTGTAACAAAGAAAAGTATAGAATAGCAATATCAGGATTCTTTTAGCAGCAAATGACAAAAATCTAAATTGAACTAGCTTTAGTACTTAAGAAAAAGGAATTGTTGTAAAGGTAGTAGAGCACCTGAAGGCCAGGGAAATAAGCAGCCCTCAAGGACAACTGAAATTGGGCTGTTAAATGCTATCGGACTCTCTCTCCAGATTTTGCATCTGCTTTCCATTACATGTTGACTTCTTATTTCTCTCTGCAAACCTGTTTTCTCCACCTGAGGCAAAACAAGTTTGCCGGTATGTTTCTAGTGTAACATCTTACAGCCTCAGCTTCTGAATATAAATCAATTCTTTTAGGTCCAAAAATCCCAGAGAAGTAACTATAAGCAGGATGGAAAAAAGAAAGAAAACTACAGGCCCATCTTGTGTCATGTGCTATGCCCTGGCATGATCAGAGGTGATCAAAAGGAGTCATATATTTATGTGGCAGAACCTTGCCTTATAAGGCATGTGGATGGGGGAACAGGCAGAAAATGAAGTTGAGCAGACAATATCTACTACAAAAGTTATGTGAATATTATGCATTTGAAATTAATAACTCCATTTGATTATGGAAAATCATATTTTCTGGAAATGGCCAACTATCCATCTATCTATACCTGTCTGTCTCTCTATGTGTATAATATGAATAATATATAATATATACAATAATGCAATATCCAGATAATATCTCACCACACATGTCCTTCTTACAACAGTACTGACATTCTTCCCACTGAAAGGTAAGATCTATGTGCTCTTCCCCTAAGCTCGGGCAATTTAAACTTCGGCAGACCTTTGTAACTTTTTCTAATAAAATACAACAGTGATGGTGTGTACCTTCTGAGACTGGGAAATAAAAGGCAATATAGCTTCTTTCTTTTTTCTCTCTTTTTCTTTCTTGAGATGCTTGCCTTTAGGATCTAGCCACCATGTTAGGAGGACGCACAAGCCACATGGAAAAGTCATGCACAAATGTCTGTTGATTCCAGCTACTGGCATTCTAGCTTCCAGCTGAATCCCAGACTTTGTGGAGCAAAAATTGCTGTCCCCACTGTACCTCAAGCAGATTCCTAATCCACAGAAAAGTTAAGAGATGATAAATAATCATTGCTGTTTCTAGCCACTAAGTTTGGGATGATGAGTTAAACAGTACTAAATAACTAATGGGAAGATTTTTTTATTTTTTAATTGTGATTTGGGTGAAAGTTTACAGAGCAAATTCACTTTCCATACAGCAGTTCACACACACGTTCTCTCATGACATTGACTACAATTTACCCCAATGCAACAGCTCCCCTCACACTTCCTCCTGATTGTTACCTCTTCCCTGGTATCCATCCCTCCATGAACTCCTGCCCTCTGAGCTGTCTCCCTGTGCATAAACAGCCCCTTTTTCTCCCATGATTCTTCTCTCCAAAGAGTGTATCTACCTCAGGTACATGTTCAACTCATATGCCTGTCTTTTGTTTGTCTGGAAGCCAGAGGTGTGGGTTCAATTCCAGACCTGAAGAGCAGCTAGGGACCATAGTCTCAGTGGTACCACCAGGCTCTATCAGACCAGCAAACCTGGTCCCCCCACCACTTTTTTTCCAAATGATTTTGAATGTTGTTCCACATTGTTCTCCCTCTCTATCTAGGATCTCCTACATAGATTCCCCCACCGAGTAGTTGACAGTGGTAGCCAGGCACTATCTAGTTCTTCTGTTCTCACAGTTGTATAGGCTGAGGATCGCATGGTGTACAAGTCACAAGGACTAATTGTTTCCACGAATCTTTGGTTTTCTTCATTCTTCTTTGCTCTGGATGAAGAGAGACCCATCGTTGCATCTAGATGGCTGCTTGTAAGCTTTTAAGATCCCAGTCACTACTCGCCAAAGTAGGAGGTGGAACAATGTTTTGTGTAATATGTTATGCCAATTGAGCTTGATGTCCCCTGTGACTATGGTCCCAAACCCACAGGTTCAACTACTCGGTCCCTCTGGGTAGCTGGCTGTGACCAAGAAGTGACTTCAATCTTGCCCCTTGTCAGCTCTACTATACCCCTGAGAGTTCTTACAGAACATATAAATATACTTGTAGAACCACTGTCTGCCAATCCTATACATGGTCTTGGGTACACTCCTTGCTGCACAGACATACCTAATAGTTCAGCCTACCTCCCCATCTATCCACCTGTATACCCATGTTTGCCTTCACTGACAACACAGTACTGTCTGTGCAAAAGGGTTCATCTTTGTTGTCTGTCCTTCCCATGTACCTCTCTATATCTTCCTCTTCCTCAATGCCACCATGTTGATCACTCACATTTGGTACATTGCCTTTCCCTTCACCTAAAGCACTACTTATCTCTACAAATCTAACAGTGTTCCCTACCCTCCACTCCCACCCCTGGTAACCAACAAAGAAAATTTCCTTCCATATATAAACCTTTCCTTGACTTTTACAGTAACAGACTAATAAATATTTGTCCTTCTGTGCTTGACTTATTTCACTCAGCATAATATCTTCCAAGCTCATCCACATTCTGTGCTGTTTTATAGATTCTACATTACTCTTAAGTGCTGCATAATATAACCTTGTGTGTATGTACCATAGTTCGGTTATCCATTCCTCAGTTGATGGACACCTAGGTTGTTTCCATCTTTTGGCTGTTGTGAATAATGCTGCAATGAACATGGGTGTGCATATGTCTGTTCTTGTCATGGCTCTCACTTTTTAGGGTATATACCTAGTAATGGAATGGCTGGGTTAAATGGTATTTCTATTTCCAACTGTTTGAGGAATCACCATACTACTTTCCACAGTGGTCGTACCATTTTACAGTCCCACTAGCAGTGTATGAGTGTCCAATTCTTTCCACATCCTCACCAGCATTTGTTATTTTCTGTCTTGTTGAACTTTGCTGCTAGTGCTGGGGCAAGATTGTATCTCATTGCTATTTGATTTGCATGTCTCTAATAGCTAATGATCATGAGCATTTCTTCATGTTTGTTGGCTGCCTGAATATCCTCCTTGGTGAACTGTATATTCATGTCTTCTGCCTATTTTTCAAATGGATTATTTGTCTTTTTGTTATTGAGATGTTGAAGTTTTCTATAAATTCTAGAGATAACTAGTGGAAAGATTTTTAACTGGAGTAGTACACATTAAATTTTAAAAGACTCCTTTGAGTTTTAGAATTTACAATCAATAAATAGCCTTGATGCTAACAAGTTAAAAACACTACAGTGACAAGAAGACTAAGCAAATACATAAATGTATAATAAGAATACTTACATCATAATCATGCTTTAGGACTCCTCAGAAGGAAGGTTGGGAAGTCTACTTTGTAGAGATGTTGTTATTTTTGTTATGTGCCATTGAGTTGGACCCAACTCATAGCTACCCCTCCTGGGGTTTCTGAGGTGGTATCACTACAGAAGTAAATTCCTCAACCTTCCTTCTGAGGAGTGGCTGGTGGATTTGAACCACTAGCCTTCTGGTTAGCAGTCAAGTGCCTTAGGCACTATGTTACCAGAACTCCATAGAGATACCACCTCAGAAACCCAAGGAGGGGTCACTGTGAGTAGGATCTGAATGGATGGCAGTGAGAGTTAGGGCTAACATCTTGAAAATTCAGGTTCTTAATAGATAAAATCCACTAGCCACTCCTCAGAAGGAAGGTTGAGCAATCTACTTCCATAGTGATACCACCTCGGAAACCCAAGGAGGGGTTACTATGAGTCAGGTCTGACTTGATGGCACAGTAGATAAAACATCATATAAATATCTTTGGTAATAAACATTTCTATCAACATCTTTACTTAATGAAAGTTACAGAGTTTATGCCTTTATGATATAGAGTTTATAATGTAGACATAAAAGTTTAGAAATGTTTCCAATTTAAATGCATGTGTGGTGATTATCCAAAAATTATCCAAAATGTGCATAAATTATGAAGTACCTTCTCTAATATCATTTCAAAAGATGTAAACTTCCCATAGGAAATGACACCAAAGACAGACATTTTGATAAAAGGGCTCATAGAGTGGTCAGATTCCATCAATAAGGAATATATATATTGAAAAATCCATGAATCAAAGAAAGAATAGAGGGAGTCCGTTTTAGTCTAGCAATCACTGAGCACCATCTTAGAAATCTTAGAAATCAAATTTATATGTATTTTACTGTGAAGTATATAATAGTTATTTCTACTTTACAAAGGAAAAAAAAATCTCAGAAGATAGTAATTTGTGCAAAGCCATATAAGAACTTCTGGAACTGTCATCATCATCATCATCACCACCATCATCCAGAATGGGGCTAAAATCATGCATTTTGTACTTACATATGAGCCAGTTAATATTTTTTTCCAATAAAAGGTGATATACAGAATCTTATTACATTTCTATCATATATGTTGTGCCCTGATTTTTTAAGGAATATGGCTCACAAATTATATGGTGCAACATTGCTATTATTGAAAGAATAATTTTTATGGCATTTCCATGTTAGATCAAAACAATCAGTAGAATTCAGGATATGTTGGTAACTTACAGAGGTAAGCATAGTAATTAGAAGTCCTGAAAATGTATTATGGCTACTGATTTTTCAGCTCAGAATCTTGAGCCTCATCCCATTCTTCAGGCCTTAAAGGTAGACAGGCTGATCCAAGTTAAGCTAATCAAGGTCTCTCCCCTAGGAAATTTAATTTTAATTTATTGCCTGATGGCTTCTGACAGTATGTTCTAAAAGAAAAAAAGGTTATAAATTCTTGTGGTAAGATTCCACAAACTATAATGATCCTGACATGGTGGCTTACTTCTGCATTCAATTCTATCAGCTACTAGCCAATCTGTATCAGTTTCTGATATTTTCATCCAAAGAATATTAAATAGAAATTGGTACCAAAGAGTGACATATAGGCAATAAAGTCAGAAAGAAATGTGTAGAATTTGTAACTGGCCTCAAGGCAAAAAATTCTAAGACTTCTATAGTCATCTCCAGAGCCCTAATGGTGCAACCAAAATGTTCCAGTTTGAACCTACTCAGTGACTCTGCAGGAAGAGGACTTAGTGATCCACCCTTGTAAAGATTACAGCCTAGAAAACTGTGTGGGGACAATTCTGCTCTGTCCCATGGGATAGTTATGAGTCAAAAATCGACTCAGAAACACCTGAAAACAATGACACCTCAAGATGGGAGAAAAGCAACCCATCATTCTCGGTGATGAAACATCCCTTCATGTCATGTTGTCTGTGGAGCTGGTGATAGGTGTGTTGGGAGTGAGTAACTGATACCACAAATTTAAAGGGATAAAGAACACCAGGACAATCTGTACTGTGGTAGCTTCTGATAGTATTTGATGTCTTAGAGTGATGCGCTGAAAATCTTGCCTTAAGGGATAAAGCAAAACTTGGGGTATTTTTGCTGTTATCTTAAAGACATAGGGATTAATCACCAGAACCAAAATTTGCAGACTGGTTCTGCTGTATTGCAATGCCTCTGTCAGTGATGTTTCATCCCCTCTGAGTGAAGAAATGGCCTCACAGTCAGAGTCTGTAAGAGTATCCACGAACCATTAGCATTCTTCCGCTTCTACTGCAAAACATTTAAACACAGCTCTGTAAAATGTTGCAGCCAAATATCAAACACCATCATCCCAGCACCTTCAATTACTAGTAATTTATCTTGTCCATTACAGGAGGAAGAACCTTCCTTGAATTCTGTGCCCCCCTCACTAAGCCTGTTAGTCTGGGCTTCAGGTGGTTTGTCTAGGCTTACAACAGCAGGGGTTTTCTGATATCTTTTTTTCTTTTTCTTTTTCCTTTTTTTTTTCTTTTCTATTTGCAGCATTCTACTTCCTCTAAGGCACTTGACTGCTAACCAGAAGGCTGGCAGCTCAAATCCACCAGCCACTCCTCAGAAGGAACATGGGGCAATCTACTTCCATAGTGATACTGCCTCAGAAACCCAAGGAGGAGTCTCTGAGTCAGGTCCAACTCACCAGCACTTAACAACAACACTTCCTCTCCAGAAAGGTCAGTTGTTTTTGTTATTATGTGCTGAGGAGTCGGATCCGACTTATAGTGACACCTCCTTGGGTTTCCAAGACGGTATCTACGGAAGTAGATTGCCCAACCTTCCTTCTGGGGAGTGGCTGGTGGGTTTAAACCTCCAGCCTTCTGCTTAGCAGTCAAGTGCCTTAGGCACTATGATACCAGGGCTCCCAGGAAGGTCAATAGTTTTAGAAATTTAATGTCTAAAATAAGATCAATTGCTATCGAGGCAATGCTAACTCCTGGCAACTCCATGTGTGTCAGAATAGACCTGTGTTCTATAGGGTTTTCAATGGATGTTTTTAAAAGTAGATTGCCAGTCTTTTTTTCCAAGTCACTTTTGGGAGGGCTCAAACCTCTAAACTTTCAGTTAACAGTCAAGTGCATGAACTGTTTGCACCATCCAGGGACTCTGATGTCTTAAAAAAAAAAAAAATCTTAATCCTCCCGTCTCTGAATTCTTATGACTATTCCAAATAAATTCATCACATCAGCAAATAAGGCTGTATTGAACATCTACTCATTCCTGAACCTTCCACACTGGATTTTTTAAGTAGTTTGTAGAATACTTTCAAAGACAACTCTATCATAGGCAACTAGTACTCTTCGAATGAGGAGAAAACATTTGAGATGCTTCTTTTGTCTCAGCAAAGTAATTCCCCAAAAGGTTATAATTATAATAGCAGGCATGGAGGGATGTACTGCACAAGGATTCTTGATTTCTTGGTAATTTGAGATGAAGATCCAAAATATCTGTTCCCCTAGCATACTTCTTTAACATGTTTAATAAATTAAATCTGTCTCTTATTCTGCACATGTCTGGCTAGTGGCTTATCTAACATTTTTTCCTACTGTGTTTGGACAAACAAAATCCTAAATCCTGATCCATGAATAACTGTAAATGTGGATAACCATATTCATTGCTTTTTATCCTACACAAAGTCTATGATGATAGATAACCAAAATCCTTGACCTTTATCAAGGATCCTTTCACTACGTTGTCTCATTAAGCTTTGACCCTCCACCATTGCCTAACACTGTAGCCCCTGGCATCTTTCAGTGATGTTCTGCACACTTCTAATTCTCCCCTACCCCAGGTGCAGCCACAGGGGACTCTCAACTCTAGACATCAGAAGTCATGACAGTACTAAATGAGAACAGAGATAAGGTTGTTGTTAGTCGCCTTCTAGTTGGCTCCAACTCATGGCAACCCCATGTGTGCAAAGGAGAATTGTGCTACACAGGCTTTTCAAGGTTGTGACTTTTTAGAAGCATAGCTTCAGGGCTCTCTCCGAGGTGCCTCTGGGTGGGTTTGAACCACAATTCTTAAGGTGCAAAGTTGAGCTCCTTGAATGAGCTACCCAAGGACTTCAGCAGATAGATAG
>NW_006922422.1:367886-375457 GCF_000298275.1 Orycteropus afer afer
ACACACACACTTATATGCAACTAGTTCTGATTCTCTGGTTCGACCCTCACTAATACAACTTTCTTCTCTGGAAAGGCCAACATCATGAATTGAGGAGATAATCTTGTAAACAAGGGCCTACATAAGGTATTTTTTACAAATGAGTCCCTAAAATACTTTTAGTTGAATGGGGGAGGGGAAATATTCTAAGATTATAAATGTCTTTTCTCAGCAAGAGAATGGGCTTTTATCATAACTTCTGCATCCAGAAGAGGCCTTATAGAAGACCAAAGCTATGATACCAAAACCACCAAAAAAACCAAACCCACTGCCACTAAGTCAATTCCAACCCATAAACCCATAGCAATCCTTTAGGACAGAACAGAACTGCCCCATGGGCTTTCAAACAGTGTAAATCTTTATGGAAGAAGATTGCCTCATCTTACTTCTGCAGAGTGGCTGGTGGGTTTCAACCACTAACCTTTTGGTTAGCAGATGAATGCTTTAATCACTACACCACCACAGTTCCTCATGATACCAAAGGCTATTTCCAAATCAAGTGACTATGACTATGGTGAACCCCCTAGAAAAGGAACTCTATTCTGTGTTTCATCTTGGCTCCATTTTTATTTGTATCCTTTGCAAATACATAAAGGGATAAGCCCCTAACTCTCAATGGGAACTACCCATTGATTAGCCTATATTAGGAATAAGCAAACAAGCAAAGAAAACAACCTGTCCAACTGGTGGCAACCTCATGTATTACAGAGGAGAGCTGCTCCATAGACTTTTCTTGGCTGTATCTTCATAGAAGCAAATCACTAAGCTTTTTTTCCACAGTACCATTGAGTGAGTTCAAACCACTAACCTTTAGGACAGAAGTGAAGCACAAATAATTTGCATCACCTGGGGAACCATATCAGGAATGTTGTTGTTGTTGTTGTTATGTGCCGTCGAGTCGGCCCCGACTCATAGCGACCCCTCCTTGGGTTTCCGAGACAGTATCACTACGGAAGTAGGATTGCCCAACCTTCCTTCCGAGGAGTATCAGGAATATAGGAATACAAATGGCAAGGGGCCCGGAGACGTAAGAGTACTGTGTGTGTGTGTGTGTGTGTGTGTATGCATGTGTATCTTTGATGGAGGGTCAAAAAGATTGTAGAGGAGCTTATAAATCATCTTCAAGATTGTGGCCTTTATCCTAAGGATGACAGGAAATCCCTAGAGTTTGGGATAGGAGAATGGCATAATCTACAGCATTTTAATTAAGATTTCTTTGGCTGTCATTGGAGAAAGGATTAGAAAGTGGGCAGGCATGTTTTCAAAGAGACTTGTTACAAGAGGTTGTTACAGTAGCCAATCAAATATGATGATGTCTTAGGTTATAATGGGGATATACAGCCGGAACTCAAATGGGACTGCTTTGTTTTCCTGGGTCTCACAAGTATTCTTTCTTTGAGAAGGTGCAGTCTTACCACTTTTCTATCTCTCTCAAAATAATAATAATAACTCACTTTCCTCAAGTCGAATCTGACTCATAGCAACCCCTCCTTGGGTTTCTGAGGCGGTATCATTAGATTGCCCAATCTTCCTTCCGAGGAGTGGCTGGTGGATTTGAACCACCAGCCTTCTGGTTAGCAGTCAAATGTCTTAAGGACTATGCCATGAGAGCTCCCATCTCTCTCTGTTGTTGTTGTTGTTATGTGCCATCGAGTCAAACCCGACTCATAGCGACCCCTCCTTGGGATCTCTCTCTAGTAGTGGAAAATATTTTAGTTTTCCTTCTCTGACACGTTTCTGCTTTACAAGGATTCTAGACTTTGCAGGTTTACTATATGAAAGTTGTCTGGAAAACACTGACTCAAAAGAGCTTGGTGAACTCAACCCACCTTTAATCCTCACCAGTCTCCATCCCACATATAAGTCTATCCTTAGATATACCATCTGTCTGTATGACCTTGTACATGCTCTTCTATCTCCTGAAATGCTTTCTCACACTCTTTTCTTCCATAAAGCATTCCTTGGCACATCCTTCTCCAAAGAGTTGCTTCTGCCTCTCTATCCCCATTGTACATGGCTCTGTTACACACTTTTTCATATCATGCAAATTCTTTGTATACATGCCTGCTTCCTGAGGGCAGGAAGCATTTTATACTAGCCTTTTCCCCAGGGCCTATGTTAGAACTAGTCACACAGTAAATATTAAATAAGTTTATTTGTTAAATAATCCAATGAATGCATATCCTAATCACTTTCATCAAAGAATAACTGAGTCGGAATTTTAGTCTGGTGGTCTGTGAAACTGACAAAACAAAACAAAGCAACAAGGAAAAAATCTGCTCTTACTTCTGCTACAAATAGAATGTATGTTTCATTTCTCCCACAATAAAAGGAGATAAAAAAAAATAGATCAGTAACAGAAAGTCACCACAGAATCTCAAAAACTTGACTAGAGACAGATGATTTTTTTTTCCCTTGTTCTGTAGGTCATGAATATGTTGGAAAGAATAATGGAACAGGAATAAGAGCACCAAGAATCTTATTTTCATTTTATAACAATATCAAATTTATTTCTATTGCTTTCTCCAGAAAGTGAGAATAAAAAAAAAATGCTCTCTGCCCTCATATTTTGAGAGTCTGACAGTTAAAATTTATTTTTTGTGAAGATAATATATTACTCTTTGTATTTTGAAATAATTTTAGTTTTATTACAATTAAAAGATTTAAAACACATGTTAAATCTCATTAAATAACTTAAATATGAGAGCAAATACACTAGTAAATTTAAATGAAAAGCTAGTTTTCTTCAGAAAATGTCCATGTCTGTTTATAAAATATCATTTGCATACTCTAATTCACTTCCCTATTTTATATGTAAATTTTAGAATAATTTCCTTATTTGAACTTTGATTTGGAAACTATTGTGTCCTTTTGCATATTTGGATATAATTTGCATAAACAGTATAATTACAATTATCTACTTTCCCCAAAAGATTAGAAAGGAAAAACTACTAATTAATCTCACTTACGTGTGGAAAGGTTAATTGCTAAGACCAATTTTTATTTTCCCTTGCTAAGCTGTAATAAATGCTATCATGTTTATTAAGATACAACATAGATATTACACTATGTAGCAAATTGAATAATTATATTTATGTAGTATCTTTCACTTCTTGTTTTTCTAAATAAATTTTCTCCTTATTGAAGAACACATCATCTAATTAGATAGCGGCTTTCTCCCTGCCAAAAAGATGGAAATCTAGCCTTTTTAAAATAGTGTTCACATACCTTTCCAATGTTGCTTTCATATTTCCTCTCACCTAAGGAGCTCTGGTAGCATAGTGGCTAAAGCACTTGACTGCTAACCAGAAGGATGGCAGTTCAAACCCACCAGCCACTCCTCAGAAGGAAGGCTGGGCAATCCTACTTCCATAGTGATACTGCCTCGGAAACCCAAGGAGGGGTCTCTATGAGTCAGGGCCGACTTGACGGCACATAACAACAACAACATATTAATATAAATACAAAATAAATATTAACAGCTACCCTTCCTCAAGGATACTTTTTATTTATTCAATTAGATATTAAATATCTGCCTGTCTAGGTTCCTGTCCAAAGGAGTTCTGGTGGTGCAGCGGTGGAGCACTCGGCTGCTAACCAAAAGGTCAACACTTTGAACCCACCAGGATTTCATGGGAAAAAGATAAGGCAGTCTGCTTCCCTAAAGATTTATAGCCTTGGAACCCTATGGGGCAGTTTTACTCTATCCTACAGGATCTCTAGGAGTTGGAATCCACTCAGTGATAATGGGTTTAGGTTTCTGTCCAGTCTACTTTCTGGCTATTTCTTTAATTCATCACCTCTTCTCTATTCTCAATTGTAGAGGAATTCTATTTACTGTTAGACTATTTTAAATGGTTCTTAATAAGTACTTATGAAAATCACCTCTCTGTCCATTTACTTAGACTCTAAAGTGTTCCAGAGCCATCTTTCTAAACTTTAATTTTCCTAATATACTGGTCGGTATGAGGCAGATTCAACTTGAGGACAGTAGGTTTTAATATATTGGTGTAGTGCCTAGGGCATTTGACTGCTAACCAGAAGGCTGGCAGTTCAACCCCACCAATCACTCCTGGGAATGAAGACTGGGTAATCTACTTCTGTAGAAGTACCTCCTGGGAAACCCAAGGAGGGGTTGCTATGAGTCAGATTCAACTCAACGGCAGAGAGTCCTTCAACGGCCCCAAATCCTACATGTGGTAGTTAAATTTGTATATCAACTTGGCTGGGCCTGTTTGAGTGGCTGGGGAGCTGGTGGCAATTATTCCCCATGATGAAACTGGCAATCAACTCCATAGTGGGATATACCACAAGCAGCTGAGTAGCTGCCTTTGGGATGTGGTCTGCTTCCTGTATATAAGGAGAAGCCTTGGGGATAGTTGTTAGCTTATGGCACATTTGGACCCAGCATGTAGTCATGTCATTGTTCAGCAGCTTGCCCTGCTCTGCTGACCTTGGGACTTACATTGGACTTGAAGTAATGACCTGCTGTGTGGTTTGGTAACATTGGCACTGTGCCTTTTTACTTGTCAACCTTGGGCTTGGCAGTCTCAGCAGCCAGCAGCTGTCTGAGTGAAGAAAAGCCTCTAGCTTCAGTGGGCCGGGAGCTGGAGGCAGAGCTGAAGCCCAAGATTGAGGGTCTTTCACCCAGGCCCTAGAGCCTGGCACTTTAAACTTGAACTTAAAGCCTCCAAACTGTAAGAGAATTCACTCCTGATTGTTAAGGCCATCCCATTTGTGGTATATTCTTGTCAGAGTGGCACTGAGTAACCAGAACACTACAAAATAGTCCAAACCACAGTATGGCATATGAATTCTTTTATTTTGAACTCTTACCTTTATGCCTACCCTCAGCTCAAACTCTAATCTAAACTACCTAGGAAAATCAAGTTACTTGGAGTGGTAGGAACCCACCATACTGCTCTACCCTGAGGCAGGTTGCCCCTAGCTAGTGAAGTTGATGAAGCAAAAGCATTTGGTTTCTCTCTCTGCAAGCTGAAAGTTGCTGAGCATTTTAGGTGTTCTAGAAAAGGAGATAAAGTCAGATTACAGTCAGAAAATTTTCTATGGAGGCATTTCTGTTTAAAATTTTCCAATTCTTCAATAATTTGATGCAATATATTTTCCCATTTTAAAAATATGTTTACTTTTATACATTATTTGGTAGTCATGAATTTCTGTTCGTTTTCCTACAGAGGGTATCTAGATCCACTCTTATTCACAAGTCTATATTTTTGCCCAGGATCTCTTTGCCAGAGTGTACTTCTCCCTCTTGTCCAATTAGAAAAAACCTATATAACATTTAAGACTCATCTTAAAATTCACCTCATCAACACCCATCCCCAAAATAATGCAGAACTTTTTTCTGTATTTCTGGTGCTGGATGATATATCACTGTATTTGTGTACTACCTAATTACTTGTTTTTATGTTTATTCTCTCTCTCTCTCTTTCTCTCTCTCTCTCTCTCTCTCTCTGTCTCTCTTTTAAGTTCTTGATTTTTATTATTATTTTTTAAAATTTGAATATGTATGTTTTTATTGTGGTTTGGGTGAAATTTAGAGAGCAAATTCACTTTCCATACAGCAGTTCACATACATTTTGTCTCATGACATTGACCACAATTTACCACAACGCAACACCTTCTCTCCCACTTCCTCCTTATAGTTACCTCATCCCTGTGTCCATGCCTCCATGCCTTCTGAGCTGTCTCCCAGTGTATAAGCAGCCTTTCTTTCTCCCATGATTGTTCTCTCCAAGGAGAGTATCTACCTCAGGTAAATGTTCAACTCATATGCCTGTCTTTTGCTTGGCTGCAAGCCACAGATGTGGGTTCAATTCCAGACCTGACGGACAGCTAGGGGCCATAGCCTCAGTAGTTACACCAGGCTCTATTGGACCAGCAAACCAGCCCCCCCCCTTTTTTTTTCCTCCAAATGATTTTGTGTTTTGTCCACATTGTTCTCCCTCTAGATCCAGGATCTCCTACATAGATCGCCTTCCAAGTGGTTGACATTGGTAGCCAGGCACCATCTAGTTCTTCTGCTCTCATGGTTGTACAGGCTGCAGATTGGATGGTATACCAGTCGCTAGGACTAATTGTATCCATGAATTTTTGGGTTTCTTCATTCTTTGCTCTGGACAAGGAGAGATCCATTGTTGCATCTAGATGGCAGCTTGCAAGCTTTTAAGATTCCAGCCGCTACTCACCAAAGTAGGAGGTGGAACAATGTTTTGTGTAGTATATTATGCCAATTGAGCTTGATGTCCCCTGCGACTATAGTCCCGAACACACAGGTTCAACTACTCAGTCCCCCTGCATAGCTGGCTGTGACCAAGCAATGACTACTCCTTTGCCTCTTGTCAGCTCTACTATACACCTGGGAATTCAGATCATACACTGGAATACATTGACATACAATGGCATACATTGTCTGCCAACCCTATACATGTTCTTGGGTACACTCCCCACTTGATAGACATACCTACTATTTCAGCCTGTCCACCCATCTGTCCACCCATCTATCCAGTCATATACCCATGCTTGCCTTCACTGACAACGCAGTACTGTATGTGTAAAAGGGTACTTCTTTGTTGTCTGTATCTCCCATGTACCTCTCTATGTCTTTCTCTTCCTCAATGCCACCATGTTGATCATTCACATTTGGTACATTGCCATTCTCTTTACCTAAATCAATACTTATCTCTATCTATCTAACAGTGTTCCCTCCCCTCCCGTCTCACCTCTGGTAACCAACAAAGAAAATTTCCTTCCATAGATAAACCTTTCTTTGACTTTCACAATAATGGACTAATACAATATTTGTCCTCTTGTGATTGACTTATTTCACTCAACATAATGTCCTCCAAGTTCATCCACATTATGAGGTGTTTTGCAGATTCTACATTATTCTTGAGCATCGCACAGTATTCCATTGTGTGTATGTACCATAGTTTGGTTATCCATTCCTCAGCTGATGGACACCTAGGTTGTTTCCATCTTTTGGCTATCGTAAATAATGCTGCGATGAACATGGATGTGCATATATATGTTCTTGTCATGGCTCTCACTTCTTTAGGGTATATACCTAGTAATGGAAAGGCTGTGTCAAATGGTATTTCTAATTCCAACTTTTGAAGGAATCATCATACTTCTTTCCACAATGGTTGTTCCATTTTACAGTGTATCAGAGTCCCAATCTCTCCATATCCTCACCAGCATTTGTTATTTTCTGTCCTGTTGAACTTTGCTACTAGTGCTGGAGTAAGATGGTATCTCATTGTTGTTTTGATTTGCATCTCTCTAATGGGCAATCTACTTATATAGTGATACTGACTCGGAAACCCAAGGAGGGGTCGCTATGAGTCGGGGCCTACTCGAAGGCACATAACAACAACAACAATAGCTAATGAAAGTGAGCATTTCTTCATATGTTTGTTGGCCGCTTGAATATCCTCCTTGGTGAAGCGTTTATTCATGTCTTCTGCCCATTTTTTAATTGGATTGTTTGTCTTTTTGTTATTGAGGTATTG
>NW_006922422.1:378594-403992 GCF_000298275.1 Orycteropus afer afer
ATCATTTCCTTCATTGCTGTTGTTTTAGAATTTGCTGAATATTTCCGCTTGTCTTCTTTTTTATTGTGGTATGAAGGTTTATCATTTTTCTTTGAGGTTACACTATGATTTATAATTTTCTCCCCAAGTTTAGAACTGTCAATTCTATCTTGCAACTCTCCTAACTTCCTCACCATGTAAAATTTCTGCAAGTACACTTTTTGTTTGTAGTTGCCATCAATTGACAATTGATGTGTCTGGTTCCCTGTTTACAATCTTTTAAGCTCATTTTACTTTGGATATGTCCATAGCTGTGGTTTCTGGGTTATGTCATCTTATATATTAATGGTCAGTTGTTATTTGCTATTTTTGGTTCTCTGTTCAAAGGACTCCCTTTATCATCTCTTGTAAGGTTGGTCTGGTTTTAACAAATTCCCTTAGTTTCTGTTTATCTGGAAATCTCCTAATTTCACCATCATATTTGAAGAGCAATTTTACCAGGTATAAAATTCTTGGTTGAAAATTTTTTCTGTTTCACAGTTTTATATATACCATCCCATTACCTTCTCACTTGCATGGTTTCTGCTGAGAAATCAGAGCTTATTCTTACTGGCTGTCCTTTGTAAGTAGCTTTTTGTTTTTCTTGTGCTGCTTTCAAGATTCTGTCTTTTTCTTTGGTTTTGGTGAGTTTGATAATGATATGTCTTGGTGATTTTCTTTTGGGGTCTATCCTGTTTGGAGTTCATTGGACTTCCTGAATGGATATATTCTCACCTTTCATCATATCAGGGAAGTTCTCCTCCAACAGATCTTGGACAATTTTCTCAGTGCTATTATTTTTCTCTTCCTGTTCTGGAATTCCAATGCCACATAAGTTATTCCTTTTGATGGTATCCCACATGAACCTTAGACTTTCTTCATTTTTTTTTTTTATTGTTATTCTGATTGATCACTTTCCAAAGAAGTATTTTGGTATTTGTCTTCAATCTCATTAATTCTGTCTTCCATTGCATCAATTCTACTCCTTTGCCCTTCCGAAGTGTTACCTATTTCTGACAATTTAGTATTAATCTTCTGTATTTCTAGCTGTAGATTTAGAATCAATTCTAATTTTTCATTTATTTTGTCATTTTGTTCTTGTATTTTCTTCCAAAATTCTTCTAGGGTTTTTTCTGTGTTTTCTTTGCTCTGTGTCTCAATCCTTTGAAGATACCTAAATATAATTATATTGAATTCCTTACCAGAGAGCTCCAATGCATCTTCTTCCTCAGGGATGTCTTTTGGATCTGTACCCTATTACCTTATTTCTACCTCTTTATCTTGCTTCTTCATTTGGACTGTGATGGTCTGTTGTCTCTGAGACATCATGGTGCTGTTGTATTAAAATCTCTGTTAACTGTTTGTGATGATCAGTGATCAAGGGTGATTCAGGCTCTTCTTGGTGGTTTTTTATTGTTAGCTCATTGATGGAGAAGGAGGTGGTGGCTCTCAGTCAGTAAGTGGAGTTTCAGGAGGTGTGGGTGTAGTTTTGTCTTATGGGGACTGTTGCTGTCTCCCACGCAATTAGACAAAAAATTACAACTGAATAACCATCAAAATCTAAAAGCACATGGACAAAAAATATACCAGGTAGTCACACATAAACAGTAACTAAAAACAGAAAAAAGGAAAAAGAAGAAGAAAAAAAGAAAGAAAGAAGAAAACCTGCAATATCTGTGTATAGGGCAATTAGAGATTAAAGGTAGAGAAGGAGAATAATGAAGAAAAAAGAGGGAAAAATGCAAAGTTAAAAACAAGGATCAGGGCTAACCATGAGAAGAAATAGAAAAAAAAAAAAATTGCAGCCATGAACAGGGAAAAGAAAAAGAGCTGAAAACTAGGACCTGTGAGGGGAAGAATAAATAATAATAGTAAAAAGGACAAATTGATTATTAACAATAGTAGTTTTAAAACAGACAAAACAAGCAAAGTAATAGCCAGAAAAAAGAAAGAAAAAAAAAATATATATCAGGGGAGGGTAGGGCAGGGCACCCAGGCTCGGCCTGAGCACACAGACTGGGATGGAGCTCCTGAGGGCCCAGAAGGTGAGTGGGAGTGGGCCATAGCTGTACCTCCATTCACCAAGGGGTGTGGGGTATATAAGAGTAACAAGAGGAATGTCGCACCTTTTCAGTCATCCAGGTCTGGAGTGTCCTTGGGGTTACTGGCAAGCAGAACCTGTTCTTAAGCCCCTGGAATCTCAGAGAATGCTGACTCTTTAAATATCCAAAATGTTTAAGCTTCTTGTAAACATTCAAATGTCAGCACCCTCCAGGCAGGCAAAAGTCCACAGCTCAGCCCACCTTTCTCTTTGCTGGTGCTTCGCATTTTATTCCCCAGCCACCACAGCAGTCCTCCATGCAGTCTCTGGCTATCAGGGCTGATTTTTAGGTTAATTCTTAGGTCCTACCACCACTCAGCAATCTCCAAGCTGTCTGTGCTGTGCCATCAGGATCACTCAGGATCACTGCCAGACTGCAGCTCCGTATGTCTCCTTTTTTGGTATGCTCATGCAAATTCTTCTGCTAGTTGGGGTTTAGTCCACTTCTATACCCTTCTCTTTAAGGCTCAGGGGTCCAGGATTATCTTCTGTGTCTGTGTTAATTGGTTCCCCTCGTCTTTGTTGAAGAGGGTCTGTTCAGTCTTTCTCCCTATTCTGCCATATTACCGGAAGTCCTTATTCTCTCTCTCTCTTAAAGGCAGCTTGGTAGATATATGCCTCAGTTTGGGTGAAGAGAATCCATGACCATTTCCTGACAACATCCCAGTTTCCTTCTAGGGAATTCTATTTCTTCCACAGGTTTCCAATATGGTGGGATGATAAGTTCAGTTGTTCTGTCTTCTCTTTCTTCTAGCTTGAGCCTTCTGTAAGTTCCTTCTCCTATAGATTTTTCTTTTCTTTCTTTCTTTTTTTTTTTTTTTTTTGCCCTCTTGGTACAGCTAAAGTGTTTCTATGTGAACTGTTCTCTGTTGTTGTTGTTATGTGCCATCAAGTAGGCCCTGACTCATAGCGACCTCTCCTTGGGTTACTGAGACTGTATTACTAGGGAATTAGATTGCCCAACTGTCTAAAATATCTCTGTCCTAGAACCTTGAACCTTGATCGTGTGAACAATGGTCTCTTTGAATTAACTTCTTCCACTAAGATCCTTGTCCTTTCTTTCCCAAAAAAGACTGTTCATTGTCCAACAGTCCAAATGCCCCATCTTACAGGCCAAGGGGCCACCAGCAGGAAGTTACATTTCCCAGTATTCCTTGAATTTACATGTGGCTATAAAACTACTTTCTCAACAATGGATTGTAACTGGAAATGATGAATTGCACTCACAGGCTAGCTCTCAACGCATTGGACTAGCCCCTCAACATTCTTCTTTCCTTTCCTATGGGGTAGAACAGGGTGTAAACAGGATCTCTCCCTTGCATAGTCTCTTCCTAGTCTTTTCTTAAAGAGAACTTCCCAAATGTTTCAAACTCTAAGCCTACAATCCAAATGAGAGGCCCAATGATAACCATGGAGAATGAGAAGAATTTGGTTTACCTCAAAGTATAAAAACTCACTTTAGAATCTATTACTTCCAAAGTTTCATCAGGAAAGGGAGGTTTTGACTTTCTGTTGCTCCAATATCTTGTATAAACCATTTGACACTGTGTCTATCCTGACTCCCCTGTGTATCAGGGTAGAACTGTAGACCATAGAGTTGCAATGACTAGATTGACAGATCTTTCTTCTGAGGTACCTCTTGGTAGACTTGAGCCTCCAATGTTTTGGTTATCAGCCAAGTACATAAACTGTTTACACTACCCAGGGACTTTTTGCACTACTGTGCTCAATAAATGTTTGTTGAATTTATTTAATTAAATAAGATTTACTTTTCTGATGGTTAGGTTATTAAACACTGGGTTAGATTATCAAATTAGTATAATATATTTATTTATTTAAAAATAAATTTAATAATTATAAATGTTATAATCAATGCACTATATTGATTATTTTTCAAGAAGCATGAATATTGTTGCTTTTTCCTGAAAACATAGTTTATGGCATTTGAGCTATAATTCTTTAATTCGAGTTGAATTATAGTCATTCAAAGTTTCATTGATTAATGAATTAAAATACATTTCACAGCCTATGTCACTCAGGTTTTTCAGAGCAGTAAAATGCTTTATTGATATGAAGATACATATTCAATTTTTCCATTTGCATTGTTGGAGAGCCTTTCCAAACAATAAAATTAGCCCCTTAAAATTTCCTAACTATTAAAAGTTGAAACTGGTCATTATGAATTTGATAGTATTTAGATTAATCCAGTGATTCCTCACCTGGCTATGCATGGAAAAGATGTAAAAAAAGAAAGGAAGAAAAAGTTGTTATGTTTGGGCTCCACATCCATGTATTTTCTTTTAATCAGTCTGGAGAGGAGCCTGGGCATCCGTATCTCTTTAAATCACCCCCACGTGATCATACTGTGCAGCCAGGGTTGAGAAGCAAAGATAGAAGAGAAACTCTTTAATTTTCCTTTTTTCTGCTACAAATCTAACTGATAAAGGAAATAATTATAAAGTCGCAGGTGCTGATTTCTGTTATGCACACTAAAAAGAAGTACTAAAAAATAGAAATAGAGTGTATTTACATACATCATATGTATGGCAAACAAAAATATATCATAGCCAATAAAAAATACCAAGGCTCTTTGGAGAGATGGCTGATTCTAGAGCTGGGATTGGTAGAGTTATGATCTAAAGTGTGGCAGGTATGGCATGTGCCCTGAGCACCATTTGAAGGGGGGTACCACTGAGCAGTTTCTACTAAAATGGTACTGCCTAACATCTTTTCTCAAGCATGGTAGAAATCTAGAGGTATATAGCAAGGGCTGGGGGGAGCAACAGGGAACATTTGTTCCCCAGCTTCAATTCCAAGAGGGCACAGGATGAGGCACAGAATGACATTCCAAGGTGCCACAAATATGAAAGGCACCTGACTGAGGCAAAGAGGTGGAACACAGATACATAACTCTCTACCCCTTAGTGACTTGGTTCCATAGAGTACAATATAAAAGGAGGAAAAGATAAAAATACAATGAGAAACTTGGCATATACTAACTCAGACAGGTGATCAAGGTTAATATCTTAGTGATAAATCATGTTGATAACATGCCCTTGATATGACATGCTGCAGTCTTCCTCTCAAAAATTCATCACCTCAATCTAACCATGCTGAAAACATCAGACAAACACAAATTGAGGGTCATTCTACAAAATAATTGACTAGAACTTCTCAAAACTGTCAACATCATAAAATAAATAAATAAAATCTGAGAAATTTTCCATGCCCCGAGGAGCTGTTCTGGTTACCTAGCGGCATTCTGACAAGAATATACCACAAATAGAATAGCCTGAACAAACAGGAGTTTATTCTCTTATGGTTCGGGAGGCTAGAAGTCCAAGTTCAAAGTGCCAGGCTTTAGTGGCTGGGTTAAAGCCCCTCAACCTTAAGCTTCAGCTCTGCCTCTTGTTCCTGGCCCACTGATGCTAAAGGCATCTCTTCACTCAGACAATTACAGGCTGCTAAGCCTAACATGCCCAAGGTTTACAAATAAAATGGCACAGTCTTGATGTTACCAAATCACATGGCAGGCCATTAATTCAAGTCCATTGAAAGTCCCAAGGTCAGCAGAACATGGCAGGTGGGTAAACAATGACACAATTACAGGCAGAGTTCAAGCGTGCCATAAGCTAGAGACCATTCCCAAAACTGCTTCTTATATACAGGAAGCAGACCACATCCCTAAAGCAGCTACTCAGCTGTTCACAGTAGATTCCACCATGGAGTTAATTACCATCTTACCATGGGAAATAACTACCACCAGCTGCCCAGCCACTCAACCAGGCTTAGCCAAGTTGACACATCAACTTAACAGGACCCTAAGGAAACATGATGACTGAATGCAATGTGGTATCTTAAATGGGAATCTGGAATAGAAAAGGGGCATTAAGGAAAAATTTATAATAATGCAAACTATGTATGGAGTTTAAATAATAAAAATGCCCTAAAGTTGATTAGTTAGTTGTCACAACTACACCATAATAATAATAATGGAGGATGTTAACATGGTTTGCACTGGGTCCAGCATAGATGGGAACTCTGGAATACATTTGCAACTTTGCTATAAATCTAAAACTATTCTGGAATAAAAATGTTACTTAAATATTTTTTAAAAAAATGCATTGAGGACCTAGCCATACACATACATATAAGAGCACTCATAATAAAAAGAATGTTTGAAAATTGGCTTATAAACTATTAAAAAAATTATTAAGCACTGAATGATAATGTCTTGAAATTATAGAACATTAGACTTCTGTATACAGAGTTATTGATTTGGGGTCAAACTGGGGTCAAAAGAGTGAGAAAAGCAATATGGATTTTCAAATATATCCTGAGGAAATTAAATCTAAATACTCATGTGTTTTCTGTTGCCAGAGATTCGGAGTTAAAATTGAGAACAATCAGGTGATAAATGTCCCATAGTCTAAAAGTGAGGGCAAGACCATCCACTGGGGACTTGAAGAGCTAAACAAAAATGTTTTTGCAAACAAACGCCCATTATCTGCCTCTAGGCTGAAAGAAGGCTAAAGATTAGTTATCCAAGGCCACAGAGTCAATTCTGACCCAGAGCAGCCCTATAGGACAGAGTAGAACCGCCTCATAGCACTTCCAAGGCTATAAATCTTTACAGAAGGAGACTGTCCCATCTTTCTCCTGTGGAAGGATTAGTTAGGGAGGTTGAAAGGCCATTAAGTGAGGAGATATTTGAAGAGAGATTTGTTAATGTGCTGTTTCTCCCTTCCCATTGGAAAGAAAGCATCCATTGTGTCAAGAGAGCAGTGAGGAGTGTGGGAGGTGGGTAATCTCTGAAAAAGCCAGAAAAGAACCAAAAAATAAAAAAATAATAATTTTTTAAAAATCATCATTTGAAATCTGCCAATCAAAGGAAACATTAAAGCCAGATTCCCACCTGACCTGTCAATAGAAACTACCTTTTATCTCTCTGCCTCAGTTACTATTGTTGCATAACAAATTATCCCAAAATAAAGAGACTTAAAACACCAATTTTATTATGTTCACTGATCCTGAAGTTTAGAAATTCAGAATAATATCAGCAGGAGTGGTTTGTCTCTGTTCCATGATGTCCGGGAACTCAGCTGGAAAGACTCAGAGGCTGGGATTGACTCCATGGCTAGAGATGGAAATTAACTAGAGGCTCACATACTCACAAAGTTGAGGCTTGAACTGAGATGATGTAAAGACTAGATTACAAGATTCTCCTGCACATGACCTTTCCATGTGATTCGCCTTCCTTATAGCATAGGACCCTCAGAGATGGCAGACGTCATACATGGTGACTCAGGGCTCTCGCATCAGTATTCCGATGAACAAAGTAGAAACTGCCTTTTATGATGCATCCTCAGAAGTGGTCACACAGTACCACTTCTGCCAAACTCTATTGGTTGAAATAGTCACAAACCTATCCCGATTCAAGGAAATGGGGTTCCATATTTTTATGGGAGACAGGCAAGATCACATTGAAAATGGCTAGTGAATAGTAGATACAGTATGGCCATAGTGCCTAAGGCATTTGACTGCTAACCAGAAGGCTGGCAGTTCAAACTCACCAGCCACTCCACAGAAAGATGATTGGGCAATCTACTTCCATAGAAATACTGCCTCGGAAACCCAAGGAGGAGTCGCTATGAGTTGGATCCGGCGCGATGGCAGTGGGTTTGGTTTTGGTTTGGAATCTCTCTTCTTCCTCCATGACAAACCTGAAGAAGCTAAATAGCTGTCAATATTGTGGAAAGAGGGAAAAAAATTAAACATAACATCCTTTCCAGATTCTGATTACTCAGCCTGAAGAGGCAGCAGGGAAAAGAAAGATTTATAGTCAATGAAATTTGAAGTTTGGGATATCACACATACTTGGCTGGAGGTACCAAAACTTGAAAATGCAGACAGTTTATTACTGATAGTGACCAGACAAGCTTTAAGAACTGCCTGAAATTTCCTCCAGGGGGTAAGTGACTATGTTTGCAGTGGATTAAAAGAATAAAATTATTTTGCATATGGCTCCTATCAAGTCCAATTCACTTAAACCAGTTATATGTGGCCTGCATATGCATTGCAATATTTTGTTATTATGCATTACAAAAATTCCCTATATGGAGTTTACATGAACTTTGCCTGATTAGTGAATCTGTTTCAGCTTCTTGTCAGTCAGGTAGAGCCCAGAAACTAGTTGCAAGAGAGAACAAACAAATGCTCTAGAGACATTATCTAAGATACAGAATTTTTTCATTTGTTTTTTGTTTGGGGGAAATTATTTGATTAATTGGTTACTTGTTCTTTTTTTTTTTCCAGGAAGTCTTAAGTTTCTTCTTTTCCCCAGTGTTTAATGTGAAAAAAATAAAACCCATGCAAACATCAAAAGAATATCCTATGACTTACTACTATTATATTACTCACTGCTGTTGAGTCAGACCCACTCAAAGTGACCCCTCCTTGGGTTTCTGAGGCAGTATCACTACAGAAGTAGATTGCCCAGCCTTCCTTCTGAGGAGTGGCTGGTGGGTTTGAACTGCCAGCCTTCTGGTCAGCAGTCAAATGCCTTAGGCACTAGGCTACCAGAGCTCCCTCTTATGACTTAGACTCAATTATTTTTAATATATTGCTATATTTGTGTATATCTATATCCATTCTATTCTAGATCCTTATCTATTTGACTGAACCTTCTGAAAGTAATTTGAATTTTGCCCCTTCAGAAGAATCTCCTGAAAGCAAGCAATCACAATATCATTAGTAGACTCAGGAAATTTAACACTATTGATATAATAACATTTACTAATATCTGTTACATGTTCAAATTTCCTCAATTGTCCCTACAATGTCCTTTATGTTTTTCCCCATCAAAGATCCAATGGTTGTCATATATCTTTGGTATCCTTTAGTCTAGAGCAATTCCTTCATATTTGATTGTTTTTCATGACATTAACATATGCAAGCCAATTGTTTTGTAGAATGACCCTCAACTGAATTTGCTTAATTGTTTCCTCATGAATAGATTTAGGGTATTTTTGGAAAGAATACTACATAGGTGATCCTCATTCTTCTCAGTGCCTCACATGAGAGACATACATTGTTTGTTTCTCTCATTATTGGTGACATTAAATTCTATCACTTGCTTCAGATGGGTTGTGCCATATTGCTTCCTTATAAAGGTACTTTGGTACACTTGTAATTGATAAATCTGTAATACCTTGAGGTTCTGTATATTTAGTATTCCTAACAATGTTTCACCCAATAGTTCCAGCATCCATTAATGAACCTGTCTGAATTAATGATTGCCTTGGTGGCTACAAAATACTGACCTTTTTCCCAATGCTGCTATTACTATTACATTTATTACCTAGTATTCTCCGTTAGAGAAGGGCTTTACTTATACCTCTTCTCTTTTGATTTTTAAACTCGTGGATGATTTTTCAATTCTGTGTTATATTTATTACTCTCATTATTCTTTTGATACCTAACCCATTGCCATCAAGTCAATTCCAATTCACTGAGGTCCTATAGGACTGAGTAGAACAGACCCGTAGTGCTTGCAAGGCTGTAATCTTTGTGGAAACAGACTGCCACATCTTTCTCCAACAGAACATCTAGAGGGTTCAAACAGCCATTATTTTGGTTAACCGTTGAGAGCTTTAATGGCAACACGACCAAAGCTCCTTTTTGACTCCTATATTTGTTCTATATTTGGCCAATGTGACCTCCTTCAGATACTCGTATCCTTGTGAATACGTATCCATCAGTTTTTAAGTCTTGTTTTCTGACACAGCAAAGATGTTCCAGTCTCAATACATAATTTCTTGCCACACACCGGATATCAGGTTTCTATCCAAAAAAGTCTGAGTTTCTTTTAATAGAAAACAATAATTAGAAACCACAATCTGGATACTAGGTCAACTGATTGCTATAGGAGAATTTGTTCTTTTTCAGTGAACTGTGCAAGGAATTAAGTCATTTGTTTGTTTGTTTGTCTTTTGAAGAGACTAAATCCTTAGTTGTAACTTTAATTTTCTTAGTTACCACCAAGTTGGCTCAAACTCATGGCAATATTTATGTACACCAGAAGGTGCACCATCTTCATTTCATGATCACTGACATATGTTATGGAGTTCATTGTGTCAATCCATCTCACTAGGGTTTCCTTATTTTTTTGCTGACCCTCAGCTTTATCAAACACGATGTCTTTTTCTACCAACTGATCTTTCCTGAGGGCATATCCACAGTAAGAGAGCCGAGGGCTGGTCATCTGCTCTTCTAAGAACATTTCAGTTGCATTTCTTCTAAGACTGATTTGCTCCCTCTTCTAGCAGTCCACGGTACATTCAGTATTTTTCACCAACACAATTCAAATGTATCAATTCTTCTACCTTTCTTTTTTGTTGTCCAGATTTCACATGCATAGGAGAGGATCATAAAGATGATTGCCAATCACCAAATCCCACTCTTCACTCTTTTTTAACTTAACCCATTTGAGCATCTATGCAAAGACCAACATCTTTTTACTGGCATGCCCTTCCCACTAAGATTGTGACATTCTTGAGGGAAGTGCTTTGGATGAATTTATTCATTGATCATACATTCATTTATCTAACATATTTTTATTGTTCCTCTGCGTGGAGGTTGAGTTAGTGGAAGTAAATTCATAACGAGTAGCTGGATATAGAAGATGACAAGTAATTATTTACTCAAGGAAAAAGGAAGAGGGTATACAGAAGGGAATACAACAATGAGGCAAAAGGTGCAGCATATACGAGACCATGCTGCTTTTAAAAAGCACACGATTCAATTTCAGTTGAGTCAATACATAAAGGAATTTTCTAAAATTTGGTAGAAGTTAACTAGACACAGTCTAGTTGTGACTATAAAGGAAAACTTTCCTCAAAAAAACCGCTGAGAGAAACAGATATTGGGAAAGCTTTTCAGACAAAAATGATATTTAAAAAAAGAAATTTATGACACTTTTATATACAATACATATTTTTTAATACATGAGGGATAATTTTTTAAATAATCCTCAAAAATTTGAGTATCTATATAAAATATTCCTCTCACTAAACTTCTCTGTGAATAATTGCTTTCTTTTATAAATTGTTAACTATTGAATATATACAAAATAATTTTTATTAAATATGCATAATGTATACTCCTGGGTGCTTTTGACGCTGTTTAATTAACAGAGAGCTACCATCACCTTTGAGCCCTGTGTAGTCCAAAGCATTTTACTTAAGTGCCTCATCCTTCACAATAAATTTGGAATTTTATGTTTTTTATACATTTATTTTCCTACACACATGTACTTTACTACAGTTTGTATCCTTAAACTATAGGTTACTTAATTATGCCTGGTTTTGAACTTTACATAAATGTAACCATACAATGTATATTCTTCTGCAGCAGTACGTTCTGAAGATCGATCAAATTTTTGTTTCTAGTGGTATTGATTCATTTTCAATACTTTAGTAGTCCATCAGGTGAATAGTCTACAGTTTATTTATATATTCTTTTGTGGATAGGTACTTGGGTCATTGCCACATTTTTATTATCTCAAATAGACTTGCACTGCACATTCTTGTGCATGTGCCCTAGTGTATGTGGACAAGAACGCCTCAGAGGTAGGAAGGGAATTATTGTCATATCATATGTTCATCTCAATTTACCTAGACAACGCCAAACTGTGTTCCAAAATTATTTTACCAACTTACAATTCTACACAGGTGGTAATCTGTGCATATGGTCATTTGTTCCACATCCTTATCAACACTGAGTATTATAACATGTTTGTACCTTTTTCATTCTGGGCTGTATTGATATTTTATTGTGGCCTTTAGTTTGCATTGTTTGATTACTAACAAGAATGAAAATACTTTTTGTTTATCAATAATTTGTGTTTTCTTTCACGTGAAGAGCTTACTCAATTCTTTTGTCAGTCTTTTATTCCTTATTGACCTGTAGGAATTCTACATCTATTCTAGATACTAGTATTTGTCATTTATATGACTCTAGTAACGCAACCCATCTACCCATTCTTTCAGAATGTCATGTCTATTTTGGTCCTTTATTTGTCTATGTTAATTTTGACATATTTTCAGATTCCATTTGAAAATCTCTTGAGATTTTTATTGGAAAAGCAGTGAAACTAGAAATAGTTTTGGAAGATATATATCTTTAAAATGTTGATACTCCAATCAAAAATAGTATGTCTGATCTATATAGGTTTTCTTCAGTGACTTTCAATAATTTTTTTTTTAATTTCCGCAAAATACATCTTGCTTAAGTTTGTTGTTGTTGTTGTTATGTGCTGTCGATTCGGACCCGACTCATAGCGACCCCTCCTTGGGTTTCCAAGGCAGTATCACTATGAAAGTAGGATTGCCCAACCTTCCTTCCGAGTTTAGTTACATATTTTAGACACTTTGCATTTTAGATAGCATTATAAATGTTTCCTTCATTAAAAAAAACACTTTCTAAGTATTGGCTTTAGATATGTCAAAAAAAAAAAAAGGTTGGGCAATCTACTTCTGTAGTAATACTGGCTCGGAAACCCAAGGAGGGGTCGCTATGAGTCAGGTCTCACTTAACGGCACTTAACAACAACAACAGGATTTTAATTAATTTTTGTACTTGACTTCATATCGAGCAGATTTATTAAACTCTGTAATTAATTCTACTGATTTATTATTTTCTTTGCAGAAAATCATATTGTTAAATAGTGAGAGTTTTATTATTTTCTGGTCTATATTCTTTATTTCTTTTTGTATTTTATTACTAAGACCACCACATATTTTTAGATAAATATGTTGATAATGGATACTAGTCCCTTGAGCAAATGCTTTTAACATTTTACTATTAAATAAGATACCATCTATTGTTGTTCATTTTTGTATTTATCCTTTGTTATGGTAAAGAAGTTCACTTCTCTTCCTATTTTTTCTATATTTTTTTTTTCTTAACATTTTGTTTTGAAATATTTCAAATACCAGGAAAGATGTAAGAATAGTAAAATGAACATCCATAAATTTCTACCTTAAAAGTATTAAAACACATATTCTGATAATTTAAATATTTTATGTTTGTTGATCTTAAGGGTGATGTTTCTAATTGACTCTCACACTGGGTAGACCTTTGTGATCCCTAAGTTATGTGGGATACTCCTATTAGACACCAATTTTGGGTGGGTCCGAGGCTGTGTGCATGGACCACCTTACTCTGTGAAGGAACAAAGACCAAAACTCAAGATCTCCTGGCTCAGCAAATGTCCTTAAGACAAAAGTCTGCTTCAATGCTCTACTTTCTTTTTGTCTTCCCACTTTCACTCACTTTATGACATTCACCAGTTTATCAATTAGCTTTGAAAAGATTTTTCTTTAGATTTTATTTGTCATTTTTAGTTATTTTCAGTGGAATGTTTAGTCAGGATATCCAGAATATAAATAGAATTTGGTACTTTCTTCATATATTTCTTTCAACCTCACCTCAATCCCAAAGTCTTCCTTAAAACTAATTTTCCCCTCAAGTTCATAATGGCTACTGACAAAAGAACTAAATATATACTTCTTTACCACCTCCCACGCAAAATCTTTATTAGCTTCGCAAACTCTCCTAATGTCTTAAGAATGATTTATAACCTAACATGGCTATTTAAATCAAATGCTAAACTATTGTTTGCAGAGATGAACATGGGATCCCCGCAGTGAAACTTGGAAAAATAAATTGTCTTGATACAGTGATTTTCCAATATCTTCACCTTATCTCTGTGAGAATTGACAATTACTGAATAAGACAGGATGCTTGGGCACAAGACAATTTATTATTTTAAAGCAGAAGATGATTTTTTGGCTCTTGTTTCATATTCATTATTTGCTGGCCTTTGAAAAATATATACTCCATAAGTAGGAATTAACATTAGATATATTAGGACAAGAGCACCTTTCTCCCCCAAACTCCATACACATACACTTACACACAATTCTTACAGAGGTTGCATGGTAGGATGGAGCCAATCAGGGCAGAATTGGGAACATGGGGACACTGGTTTTCTGGGCTCCTCCTGTACTTGTGGCCATCACACATAAGCTTTCCTAGTCAGGTTTTCATAGTCTTCTCCTTAAATCAAGGAGAGGACAAAATAAATGAGGAAATTCTGTCCTGATAGTCATTGTCATTTTCTTATTTTCTCTCTGCTAAGTTGTGCCCAACTCTCTGTGTCCATAATCAAATTTAGATTAATTTTCAGTCAACTAAGACAAAATTTTGTTTGAGTATAGAAGAGGTAAATTAAAGGTACGTCGTCTAGCATAGTGCCTAAGGCACTTGACTGCTAACCAGAAGGCTGGCCATTCAAACCCACCAGCTACTCCTCAAAAGGAAGTTTGGGCAATACAAGTTTTGTTCAATAGTAAGTATTAAGCCCAAGAGCTTAGTAAGATTAGTAAGTAAGCACAAGAGCTTATTTTGCTTATTGAGTAATCAGATGTTTTGACATCTATAACAAAAAATTGTGAGAAACAACTCATTTTAACACACAATACCATTAGAAAAATATATCCAGTGAAGAAAATATGGTGTTGTTTTGTGCCATGGAGTCAGCCCTGACACATAGTGACCCCTCCTTGGGTTTCCGAGGCAGTATCACTACAGAAGTAGATTGCCCAACCTCCCTTCTGAGGAGTGGCTGGTGGGTTTGAACCTCTAGCCTTCTGGTTAGCAGCAAGTGCCTTAGGCACTATGCCATTAGAGCTCCTGAAGAAAATATATAGAGTTTTTGGTTTTTGTTTTTTAATTTTTATTGTGATTTGGGTGATAGTTTACAGAGCAAATTCATTTTCCATACATACACATTTTGTTTCATGACCTTGACTGCAATTCGCCACAATGTAATAGCTCTCTTCCCACTTCTCCCTGTAGTTACCTCCTCCCTCTGTCCTTCTTGTCTATACATTCTTGCCCCCCAAGCTATCTCCCTGTGCATAATCTTCTCTATGCCCTTCTGTTCTCCCAATATTGACTGCTCTAAGCAAATGTTCACCCTATATGCCTGTCCATTGTTTGGCTGGGAGCCATATGAATGAGTTCAGTTCCAGGCAAGAAGGGTAACTAGGGGCCGTAGTCTTGGGGTTCTCATCAGACCAGTAAACCTTTTCTTTTTATATGATTTTGAGTTTTGCTCCACATTGCTCTCCTACTCTATCCAGAATCTCCTGCAATGATCCCTTTCCAAGTGGTTGACAATGGGACCTGTGCACCATCTAGTTCTTCTGGTCATGGTCATATAGGCTGAAGGTCACATGGTCGACTAGTCTCTTGGACTAATTATTTCCATACGTCTTTGATTTTCTTCATTCTTCTTTGCTCTGGATAAGGAGAGATCCATTGTTGCATCTCGAGACTGCTTGCAAATTTTTAAGACTACAGTCACTACTCACCAAAGTAGGAAGTAGTACAATATCTTGGTGTTGTATGTTATGCCAATTAAGCTTGATGTGCCCTTAGGCTTGGAATTTTTAAAAAGGGAAAGAGGAAGAAGAGAGAGGTAGATATTAAGAGTAAGAAGAACAAAGAAGAGAGACAATGAAAATGAAAAGGCTGGCATGTGGACTTTAAAACCATAATCAGGGACTGTATCTCAAGTAGTTAGATTGTGAGAAGTCAACAAAGAATTCTAAAGCAGGTAGGCAGAAATGGGTTACTTGCTTACCACTCCCACATTTGTTTGGAGATTGTTTTTCGTAAGCATTCAAGAATACGAGATTTCTGAGACTCCCTTGCAGTTGGGAGTAACATGGTTGGGCCATGTTGCTTTTTGGCCAATACAATATGAATGAAAATATTGTTTGCATCTGGCCTCTAAAATCACTCTTGACATTCTTATGTCACTTTCTTCCACTTCTGCAATGATCCCAAAAGCATGGCTGCTAGGAATTTAATAGTGCTCCTAAAAATATGTGTTGTTAATCTTAATCTTAAACCTATAGATGCAATTTTACTTGGGAAGAGGGTTTTCTTTGCCATGTTAATGAGGCTGTATCAGTGTAGAGAGTGTCTTAAACCAGTCACATCTGAGATATAGAAGAGTGGATTAGAGACAGGAAAAAGACAGAAACTATCTGAAGGCAAGAGAAACAGATCAGTCTACAAATCGAGGAACTCTAAGGATGGCCAGATAGAGAAGCTGAGACCAAGCTGTGCCCCCAGAACAAAGATAGCCTTCCCCGAAAATTGGTATCCTGAATTCTGACTTCTAGCTTATTAAATTGTGAGAAAATACACTTTTCTTTGTTAAAGCCAACCACTTGTGGTATATCTATTAATAGCAGCACGGTGTTTCTCTTAGAAAGGATGGAATCACCAAGACACCCTTTGGACTAATGTTACAAAAGGGATCCATCAGACCTGCATCTGACTCTGACATGAACAAGAAATACACACTTGTTATTGTGAGCCACTGACATAGTGATGCTGTGTTTTACATAAAAATCTATGACAACTTTGAAGGGATAAATTTGGAAATAAAACAAAACTGAAGACAGAGAGACCATCTACAATACTGCAGCCAGGGTACAGGCAAGAGAAGAGAAAGAGTAGAAGTAGCGATGATGAGGGAAGCAGACAATAATTAAAATAAGTCTGATGAGCAGGACTTGAAGACAGATTGATATCAGGATCAAAGGAGCAGAAACTCAAAACCAATTCCCATGCTTCTTAGTGAGAAACACAGAAAGATAGTGAGAGCATCAACTGAATTAGATAATACTCAGCATGATGCACTTGACTGCTAACCAGAAGGCTGGCGGTTCAAACCCACCAGCCACTCCTCGGAAGGAAGGTTGGGCAATCCTACTTCCGTAGTGATACTGCCTCGGAAACCCAAGGAGGGGTCGCTATGAGTCGGGGCCGACTCGACGGCATATAACAACAACAACAACAACAACAGCATGATGCAACCTTAGGGGGATTTGGAATGCTCCATTTAAGGTATGTCCTCCTCTCCTTCCCTGCACTCACCACATTCGTAATTTATCTCTATGATGATTGTATTACATGATTGTTAAACTGAAGCTTCATAGAGGTAGGAGTTTCATCTGCTTTTACTTAACTTTGCATCTCTATTACTAATCAATTCTTACTTAGCATACTGTAGATACAATAAATACTGTTTGAATGGGTGCATAAAATTCTAGGTGATGTGATAAGCAGTCATTCAAACCAGGGGCAGATTTCCCAATAAGCAAAGTAAATTCATGCTTACGTTGCTTACTGGGTAATCCTCCCTGTAAGGGATTGTAAATTTGAAGAGTCTTTGACTCTGTAGAAAGGTGCTCTGGGGTTGTTAGAGAAACAGAACAGATGTCAACCATATTTAGAAGCAGAATCTTCAATGTAGTGAAAAATGTGAAATTCTTTACTATAGATTAATAAGGAAGAGCAAGTAAGCCTGTGCTTACTTTGCTTCTTGGGTAGTCTAACACCGATTCTGACATATAAAATTCAAGCAGCCAATCTTGAAGTTGAGAATTAGAGCTCTTCACCCTTAAAAAAAAAAAAAAAAAACTCACTGCCCTGCAGTGATTCCTACTCACAGCAACTCATAGTATATCTGCCCCATAGGGTTTCCAAGTCTGTAATAATTACAGAAGCAGACTGCCACATCTTTTTCCTGCAGAGCCCCTGTTGGGTTTGAATCATCAACCTCACATGCTTCCAGGGCTCCTTTCATCCTTAAATATGTAGGTGAAATCCTGAGAGTGGATAAAATGATCCTTTGAGTTAAGGAGGAATGACAAGCACAGTGGGCAAAAGAGAACAAATGAGTAAAAATTGGGCTTTTATGCTTTCTTATAGGAGGACTTCTTTATAGACTGAGAAGAAGGAAAAGGTTGAGGAAAAAAAAAGGATTGATGATAATGAAAAAGATGAGAAAGACTGTGTAGCCTAATGTGCGAGAGAGAATGTCACCTGTGGATAGATTGACTGACTTGAGAGAATGAACATTTATCTTCTTAATTTGGTAAAGTGGTGCTGTTAAAAGGGGATGAAGGCAGCATCTTCTGACCTCCAACCTCACTAGAGGGAAACAGAATCTCCATCAGCAGCCCAAGGCTTATTCCTAGGAGGCCAGATGTGCCACCGCCCTCCAGCATTTTTACCAACCCTGACACCAACCGTCCCTCCCACAGCACTCACTAGTTCTCTGCTGGGTTCGATAATTCATTCCAATGGCCACACAGAATTCTCAGACAATACTCATGATTATGGAGTTTACTGGGGAAGTAACAGGTTACAAGGTAGTTTCAGAAATGCTCTCAGGATACAATTCCACTAGGATAGTCTCCCCTCTGCTATGCCCTCAAGCATGCTTCTCTGACCCTTGGCCTCTCAGCCTGGCCTCTGCCCTGCTCAGGCAAGTGGTACAGAACTCTTTTAATTCTGCCAATAGGTACACATAGGTGCACCCCACCACACCAGCAAGTCTCCTGCCCAAAGGCACTCAGCTCCCTCTCTGTGGGCCAGGCAAGCCTGCTGCTCTGTCTTGTGCCTCTTGGTTCCACTGCTGCCATCTCTCAGCCGAGCATCTCTTCTGGGATGTCTCTACCAGGGTGTTTCTGCCAGGGTGTTTGTTCCTGCTAGGATGTCTCTGCTAGGATATCTCTGCCTAGGAGCTCCAGCACAGGTATCTTTCGAAGGACACTCTCCACTTCTACCTCTAGGAAGGCCATTTTAAGCCTGGCAGAGTGACAAAACTAACAAGTCCCAACATTAGAGTTCATTACACCTTATTTGCATGGTCCCACCCAGACTCTTTGCTATTCATAAGGTTTTCCCTGGCCAATTCTTTGAAAAGTGAACGGCCTCTTCTTTCTTCCTAGTCTGTCTCACTCTGTAAGCTGGGCTGATACCTGTGCACCATGTGCATCCCGTTGGGTTTGAAACACCAGTGGCTCAGCCTCAAAACTCACACCAACATGTCACCATGGTAGGACAAACCGACAGACAAGTTTGTCTACCTGTTGGAAACCTCTTGTACAACCCTTACCTGGGTCCCTGCGGCTGATTGCTCCTCTGTCCAGGTTCCTGGGCTTTTTAATCCCCTTTCACCCAAAATGTTCCTTGGAAGTGAGAATGGCCAGACTTCGTCTCGCCTATTTTGGTCATGTCAGAAGGGACCATTCCCTGGAGAAGGATGTCATGCTTGGTAGGGTGGAGGGTCAACGAAAGAGAGGGATGCCTTCAACAAGATGGATTGACACGGTGGCTGTGATGATGGGCTCAAGTATAGCAGGGATCATGGAGCTGGCGTGGGATCGGGCAGTGTTTTGTTCTGCTGTGCATGGAGTCGCTATGAGTCAGAAATGACTCGACAGCACCTAACAACAACAACAACAACTCAGACTCTGGTCGTAGTCACAAAGACTATGGCTAGAAAAGTCATACCAAATAATTCACTGTACCACAGATGCAATGGTTAAGTGTTCAGCAACTAACCAGAAGTTGGCTTTTCAAACCCACGAATAGCTCAGTGGGAAAAAATACCTAGTAATTTACTCCTGTAAAGATCAAAGCTTAGGAAACCCTATGGGGCAGTTCTACTGTGTCCTATAGTGTTGCTACGAGTCAGAATTGACTTGACAGCACACATCATCAGGTGTGGATCCACCACCCATATGTCTGTTTGTAGTACAGTGGTGGCTTGCATGTTGCTATGATACTGGAAGGTATGTCACCAGTATTTCAAATACTAGCAGGGCACAGATGGTGGACAAGTTTCAGCAGAGCTTTCAGGCTAAGACAGACTTGGGAGAAAGGTCTCACAATCTACTTCTGAAAATGAACAAAAGAAAACCCTATGGATTACAACTGGAACTCATTGTTTGATATAGTGCTAGAAAATGAGTCCCTTAGGTTAGAAGTCACCCCAAATACACAGTGACCACATCAATAGAGTCAAGCATACTAAGGATCAGGAAGATGGCACAGGATCAGGTAACATTTCCTTCTGCTGTACAGGAGGTCACCAGGAGTGGAGTTAACTTGATGACAACAAACAAAATCACGTAAGTGTGGAAAAATTTGGGGTAAAAATTAACTTGAAAGAGATTAGATGGATGAGAGGTGTATGAAGGGGGTCAGGTTTTAAGGAGAACTATAAAGATTTGGAATAGACATTGAGAAAGAGAAAAGAAAAAAAACAGGGAGACAGAGAAAAGTAAAATGAATTTTAGGCAGTATGGCAGGCAGATCTTAGGTTACCAAACCAAACCCACTGCCATCAAGTCAGATCTGACTCATAGCAACCCCTCATTGGGTTTCCGAGGTGATATATGAGAGCTGGACAATGAATAAGGAAGACCGAAAAAGAGTTGATGATTTTGAGTTGTGGTGCTGGTGAAGAATGCTGAAAGTACCATGGGCTGCTAAAAGAACTAACAGATCTGTCCAGAAGGAAGTGCACCTGAAATGCTCCTTGGAAGCGAGAATGGCCAGACTTCGTCTCACCTATTTTGGTCACGTTGTCAGAAGGGACCATTCCTTGGAGAAGGATGTCATGCTTGGTAGGGTGGAGAGTCGTTGAAAGAGGGGGAGGCTTTCAATGAGATGGATTGACAACGGTGGTTGCGATGATGGACTCAAGAATAGCAGGGATCGTGGAGCTGGCGCGGAATCAGGCAGTGTTTCGTTCTGCTGTGCATGGGGTCTCTATGAGTCAGAAATGACTCATGGGCACCTAACAGCAACAACATTAATATGAAAGTAGATTGCCCAACCTTCCTTCCGAGGAGTGGCTGGTGGGTTTGAACTGCCAGCCTTCTGGTTAGCAGTCAAGTGCCTTAGGCACCACGCCACCAGAGCTCCTAGATCTTAGGTTAGGGACTATTAATTTGTAGCCCACAAAAATGGGAGGGCCACATATATATAATATTTGCATTCAGCAACTAGTTTATTAAGCACCTTCTACCATAAAGCACTGTAGAAGTTGCAGGGATAAAAGTGTGTTAATGATGGTAGTACTTTTACTTAGTATGGCTGTGGCACAAACAAGTCATTTCAGTAAAAACAAAACAACTTATTAGTCGGTGGCATGTAGACAAACCCACCAGCCACTCCTCCGAAAGAAGGTTGGGCAATCTACTTCCGTATTGATACCACCTCAGAAACCCAAGGAGGGGTCGCTATGAGTCAGATCCAACTCCATGGCAGTAAGTTAATGATGGCAGAACTTTTCATTTAGTGTGGCTGAGGCACAAGAAATCAGTCATCTCAGTAAAAACAAAACAACTTATTAGTTAGTGGCATGCAGACAAAATTATTGGTTGAGGAAAATTTTCCCTTATCAGCCTGTTGTTTTATTATAGAGGTACACACAGGTTCCCTGCTTTATTTTCTGAGTTAAAGCATTTAGTGTGTTCTCTTACTGACCTTCATTAAATAAATCACAGTGAGTCTGACAGAGCTGGAAAACAGACCTGACGAAACCAGGCAAAGAGAGACTCCACAGTGCTTCTCTACGTTTCTGAAGCACCATTTTCCTCCCAAAGTAGAATTTTCTCTTTTCCCTATCCTTTCACCTCACAGCCTAATATCCAGTTCAATAGCTTGATAAATGTGTTGATTTAGCATAACTGTAAAGCTGGGAATGTCTCTTAAAGGAAAGAGAGATGCTGTTTGTGTTTGTCTATATGTAGGAGGATTTGGTTAGTTTTCTAGAGCCATCAAATTGGACCCCAAAAGGCTTGCCCACTCAATGCACACATAAGGCCAGAGGTTGCTGACTGGCAATAATATTTAAACTAGTTTGTTGTTAATATTGTCCAAAAAAAAATTGAAATCACAACATGAAGATATTAAGATTTGACCATATTTGTTGGCTAGTAAGAAAGGCTGATTAGGAAACTCTGCCTCATTTATAATTAAATGAGCTTTTCAGTAGACATAATGACCCAGACAAAATGCATCTCCCATCGTATCCCAGAATATTATTGACTTAATGAAAGGAGTTTAGTTGTTCTCTAAAGGCTCGGGGATTTTTATTCTTTTTATTTTTTCAGAATACCAATGCTACATATTATTGCAAAACCAGTATTATGCAAATAGTTCATTGATAACCTCATTTTCTATATTATTAGTGTTGTTTTTGAGAATGTTAAATGAAATTCCATTCTAAGATATGCAATTTGCCAGGAGGCTCTGGGGAAAATTATTGAACTCTGGTGGTGATTTTTGTGCTGCATACCTTATCTACCTGCTCCATTAGTGAATCAACTTGAACGACCAGTAAATTATTCCAGTGAAATGGCAGAATGGTAATATCAGTCAATTAAACTAATTTCTAAATTCTCCTACTTGCATTTATCAAGGTCATCCAAGCAAACAAGCTTTCAGAAAAATTAATATTCTGTCTCCTTTTTATTAAATCATCTCTGAAGGCTTAGAAGAAAGAAGTGTTTGGTGCTGATCTGGATTTATCTTTTAAATCCCCCTTGTCTACTTAACTGAATCCACTATTAGGCTTATTAAAAGTGTGTAACCCATATAATACAGGAAAAAATAGGGTACCTAAAAACGGTGGCAATAACTATTTGATACTACGTTTATCTCTTTACTAATTGATTGTTTACATTTCTGGTTTGCTCACTTTCTTAGCATTGCAAGTTATTCATATCCACTCTGAGCATCACTCTTGATTACAGCTGTTTTTTATCACTAGTACTTTTTTTGTGGAGGACGGAAAAAATTTTTGGAACATAGGCTTCCCTACATTCCCTACTAATATTGCATTTAATTATTGAAACTCACACCATAATAAGTTTAATTTTATTTCAAAGCTTATTTGCATTTAAAATATTAATGTCTAATTTCTGTGCATATATTTATATCCAACTTCTTTCCTATCTTATGAATCCTTACATTTCTCTGAATCTTCAAGAACTCTAACCTAATCCAGGAAACCATCATCACTAATTGAACAGTCTTCTAGTTGGGCCCAACTCTCCAGTTCTGCCTTGGTTTCGTAGTGTTGTCATAACAAAATATCCCAGAGTGGTGTGGTTTTAAAGAAGAGAAATTTATTTTCTCAGAGTTCTGGAGACTAGTAGTCTGAATTGAGGATGTTAGTCAGGCTATGCCTTCTGTCATTGTGTCTAAGGGAGGATCATTCCTGTCTCTTTCAGCTTATGTCAGCCCCAGGTGTGTCCCAGTGTTCCTTGATTAGTAGAGGATCCTCACATGCTGTCTTCTGTCTACACGTGACTCTCCAGTTAAGACACCACCCAGAAGTTCACCAACAGCATCAACAAGTAAAAACCCTATTTCTCTAAACAATGTCACATTCACTAGTGCAGAGGTTAGGCCTTCAACATATATTTTCTGAGGATGCAGTTCAATCCGTAAAAATTCATTCATTAAAAATTTCATCATTTATTCAACAAACTTTTTATTACCTATTATGTGTTAAATGCTGTTCTAAGCAGTGAGCAGAGAGTAGTAAACAAAGAAGAAAAAAACAATCCCTAATCTCTGGCAGCTTATGGTGGGATTTTGTAAAATGAAAATCTGCTTATATCATTCTCTTTTTTAACATCTTTAGATGTGTTCTCATAATACTAATATGAATGTTTGAAGTCAAAACAAGGTAATATGGTTTGAGAAGCTGGTCTCTAATATATCACTTTTACCTAAACTAAGATACGAGGCATGGGGGTGTACATAGATCACTGTGATAATAATAAATACTGGATAAGCTGTATCCACCTATTTGCTCTAATCTGTTATCTTCCCAGTGGTGTAAAATGTAAAATGAACTAGTTTCATATAACATTCAGGAAGGAGTGAGTGATTTTTTAAAGGTTACTGACTGGAACTTTGCTACTGACCAAGGAGTCACAGGGAACAGATTTACTCTCCCTCTTGAAACAACAAAAAGAACAGGAAAATAAAAAAAAAAAAAAAAGAATATGGTTTTCAAGTCATTGTACATAAAGCAGCACAGGCCAGCTGCACAAGTAGTGCAGAGGTTAAAGTGTTCAGCTGCTACCCAGAAGGTGACGGTTTTCAAACCTGCCAGCCACTCCATGGAAGAAAGATGAGGCAGTCTGTTAACATATAGATTTACAGCCTTGGAAACACTTTGGGGAAGTTTTACTCTGTCCTACAGCTCTGGTGGTGTAGTGCGTAAGACATTTGACTGCTAACCAGAAGGCTGGAAGTTCAGACCCACCAGCCTCCTCAGAAGGAAGATTGGACCATCTACTTCCGTACTGATACTACCTCAGTGGGCTAACTATAAGTCAAATCAACTCGATGGCAGTGTTTTTTGTTTTGTTTTGTTTTGTTTTGTTTTTTAAAAAAAGGGTTACTAGGAGCTCTGGTGGCTCAGTACCTAAGGCATTTGATTGCTAACTGGAAGACTGGTGGTTCAAACCCACCACTCACACAACAGAAGGGTTACAACAAATTGGAATTGAATCCTGGCAATGGGTTTGGATTTTAGGATCATAAGACATAATCTCTGAGAAATAGCAAGAGATGAATGTGTGACTGTCTCAGCTTCCTACCTGTAGAGATTCCAGGCTGCAGCTCAAGAAAGGGAAACCTCTGTAGAGCCGGACAGATTCCATGACTTCCTAAGAAGAAGCCTTGGGGAGAACACAGCAACTAGAGTTTGCAGGAGAGCTACCAGAGAGGAAAGAACTGCACAGAGAGGTCTTCAGAGGGTCCCCTTGAGTATTCAGCAGAGTACTCATGGGGGCATTCATGTGAAGAAACTACACTACACAAGGAGCTGAACCCCATGAAAAAGATTAAAAGAAATTGTAGTTCACATGTTGTTGTTAGGTGCCGTGGAGTCAGTTCTGACTCTAGCAACCCAATGTATAACAGAATTGAATTGAACGCTACCCAGTCCTGTGCTGTCCTCACAATCATTGCCATTCTTGAACCCATGGTCACAGCCATCATGTCAAATTGTCTTGTTGAGGATCTTCACATTTTTTCTGACTCTCTATGAAGTATGATATCCTTCTCCAGAGATTGGTTCCTTCTGACAACATGACCAAAATACAAGAGACAATGTGGAGCCATTTTTCCTTCTAAGGAACATTCCAGCAGTAGTTTCTCCTTTTTCTTCTAGCAATTCATGATACATTCAATATTATTTTTTCTTTCTTTTCTTTTTTTTGTGATTTGGGTGAAAATTTACAGAGCAAATTCACTTTCCATACAGCAGTTCACATACACTTTGTCTCATGACATTGACCACAATTCACCACAAT
>NW_006922422.1:404867-405963 GCF_000298275.1 Orycteropus afer afer
AGACATACCTAATAGTTCAGCCTGTCCACCCATCTATCCACCCATATACTCATGTTTGCCTTCACTGACAATGCATTACTGTATGTGCAAAAGGGTTCATTTTTGTTGTCTGTATCTCCCATGTACCTCTCTATGTCTTCCTTTTCCTCAATGCCACCATGTTGATCACTCACATTTGGTACATTGCCCTTCTCTTCACCCAAGTCAATACTTATCTCTACTTATCTAACAGTGTTCCCTCCACTCACCTCCCACCCCTATAACCAACAAAGAAAATTTCCTTCCATAGATAAACCTTTCCTTGAGTTTTATAATAATGGACTAATACAATGTAATGGACTTATTTCACTCAGCACAATATCCTCCAAGTTCATCCAAGTTATGCGGTGTTTTACAGATTCTAGCTTATTCTTTAGAATTGCATAGAATTACATTTTGTGTACGTGCCAAAGTTTGGTTATCCATTCCTCAGTTGATGGACACCTAGTTTGTTTCCATCTTTTGGCTATTGTAAATAGTGCTACGATAACATGGGTGTGCATATGTCTGTTCTTGTCATGACTCTCACTTCTTCAGGATATATATCTAGTAATGGAATGGCTGGGTCAAATGGTATTTCTAATTCCAACTTTTTAAGGAGTCGCCATACTGCTTTCCACAATGGTTGTACCATTTTACTGTCCCACCGGCAGTGTATGAGAGTCCCAATCTCTCCATATTCTTGCCAGCATTTGTTATTTTCTGTTTTGTTGAACTTTGCTACTAGTGCTGGAGCAAGATGTTATCACATTGTTGTTTTGATTTACATCTCTCTAATGGCTAATGATTGTGAGCATTTCTTCATGCATTTGTTGGCTGCCTGAATATCCTTCTTGGTGAAGTGTCTTATGTCTTCTGCCCATTTTTTAACTGGATTCTTTGTCTTTTTGTTATTGAGGTGTTAGAGTTTTCTATAAATTCTAGAGCTAAGTCCTTTGCCAGATATGTCATTGCTGAATAGTTTTACCCAATCTGTAGGTTCTCTTTTGACTCTTTTGGAGAAGTCTTTGGAAGCACATAAAAATTTAATTTATAGAAGGTCCCAATCATCTGGTTT
>NW_006922422.1:406477-409700 GCF_000298275.1 Orycteropus afer afer
TGGATTGGGATTGCATTGATTATAGATTGATTTGGGTAAAACTGACATTTTCACAATGTTCAATCTTCCTTTATACGAGCATGAGATGTTCTCCCATTTATGTAGATCCCTTACGGTTTCTTGAAGAAGTTTTTTATAGGGTTTTGTTTTTTTTTTTGTACAGGTCTTTTGTGTCCCTGGTAAGTTTTATTCCCAAGTATTTTATTTTTTTTGGTAGCTATTGTAAATGGTATTGATTTCTTATTTCTTTTTCAGCAATCTCTTTGCTGGTGTAGAGGAAACCGACTGATTTTTGGATGTTGACCTTGCCATGATGTATCCTGCCACGATGCTAAATCTCTCAATTAGTTCCAGTAGATTTTTGACTGAGTCTTTCTTGGGTTTTTTAGGTATAAGATCATATCATTAGCAAATAGGGGTAGTTTGACTTCTTTGTTACCAATTTGGATGCCTTTGATTTCCCTTTCTTGCCTATGGCCCTGGCTAGGACTTCTGATACAATGTTGAATAGAAGTGGTGATAGAGGGCATTCTTGTCTGGTTCCTGCTCACAAGAGGAACCAGTCTCTCTCCATTCAGTATAAAGTTTCTCTCCATTCAGTATAAAGTTGACTGTTGGTTTTGCATAGATACCATTTATTATGTTGAGAAATGTCCCTTCTATTCTTATTTTGCTGAGAGTTTTGATAAGAACGGGTGTTGGATTTTATCAAATGCCTTTTTTGCATTAATTGTATGATCATGTCGTTTTTCTCTTTTGTTTTATTTATGTGGTGGATGACGTTGATTGTTTTTCTAATGATGAACCATCCTTGCATACTTGATATGAACCCCACTTGGTCATAATGAATTATTTTCTTGATGTCTTGTTGGAGTCTTTTGGCTAGGATTTTGTTGACGATTTTTGCATCTATATTCATGAGGGATATTGGTCTGTAATTTTCCTTTTGAGTGATGTCTTTGCCTGGTTTTAGTGTCAAGATTATGCTCGCTTCATAAAATGAGTTAGGGAGGATTCCATCCTTTTCTAGGTTCTGGAATAGTTTCAGTAGGAATGGTGTCAGTTGTTCTCTGAATGTTTGGTAGAATTCTCCAGTGAAACCTTCGGCCAGGACTTTTTTTTGTTGGTAATTTTTTGATCACCAGTTCAATTTCTTCTTTTGTTATGGATCTATTCAACTTTTCCACATCAGTCTGTGTTAGTTTAGGTAAGTGGTATGTATCTAGAAATCTGTCCATTTCTTCCAGATTTTCAAATTTGTTGGAGTACAGTTCTTCATAGTATCTTGATATTATCCTTTTTATTTCAGTACGTTCTGTTGTGATGTCACCCATTTTGTTTCTTATTCATGTTATTTGTATTCTCTCCTTCTTTTCTTTTGTTAAATTTGCCAGTGCTTTGTCAATTTTATTGAGCTCTGGTGGCGTAATGTGTAAGGCAATTGACTGCTAACTAGAAGGCTGGTGGTTCAAATCCACTAGCCCTCCTCGGAAGGAAGGTTGGGCAATCTACCTCCATAGTGATACTGCCTCGGAAACCCAAGGAGGAGTCACTATGAGTCGTCTCCAGCTCGACAGCAGTGAGTTTTGGTTTTCTATTTTCTGTTTCATTGATTTCTGCTCAAAACTGCTATTTTCCTTCTTCTGCTGACTGTAAGCTATTCTTGCTGTTCTTTTTCAAATTGTTGGAAATGTTGGTTGAAAGTGTTGATTTTGGCTCTTTCTTCTTTTTGGATGCATGCATTTATTGCTACAAATTGGCCTCTGATCACTGTTTTTACTCTGTCCTAAAGATTTTGGTATGTTGTGTTTTCATTCTCATTTGATTTGAGGAATTTTTGAATTTCAATTTTTATTTCTTCTCTTACCCAGTCTTTCTCAAGGAGGGTGTTATTCAGTTTCCATGTGTTTACTCTTTTTCTTTTAATCTTCCTATTGTTGATTACTAATTTGATAGCATTGTGATCTGAAAAAGATGCTTTGCAGTATTTCAATATTTTTTAAATTCTTGCAAGCTTGCTTTATGGCCTAACATGTGGTCTATCATGGAAAATGTTCCATGTGCACTGGAAAAAAAAATGTATATTGTGCTGTTGTTGGATGAAGTGCTCTGTAGATGTCTGTAATGTCAAGTTGGTGTTTTGTATTGTTTAGCTCTTCTACATCTTTGTTGAGTTTCTTTCCAGTTGTTCTATCTTTCATTGAAAGTGGAATATTAATGTCTCCCACTATGACTGTGGAGTCATCTATTTGACTTTTCAACTCTTTCAAGGTCTGATTTATGTGTTTGGAGGCTCTTTCATTGATTGGGCCCGTAGATGTTTATTATGGTTATATCTTTTGTTCAATTGATCCTTCAATCATTATATAATGTCCTTTCTTGCCTTGTATGGTGGGTTTTGTTTTAAAGCCAGTTTGATCAGAAATTAATATTGTCACTCCTGCTCTTTTATGGATGCCATTTGCTTGATATATCTTTTTCCAGCCTTTAATTTTTAGTCTAGTTTTGTTTTTGTCTCTAAGGTGTGTCTCTTCTACACAGCATATTGATAGATTTTATTTTTTTATCCAATCTGCAACTTTCCATCTCTTGAGTGGTGCATTTAATCCATTAACATTCAATGTAATTATTGACAAGTATGAATTGGTTGCTGTCATTTTGCTATGTATTTTTTCATGTTTTCCCTGGTTTCTTTGTTCCATATTATTTTCTGTGTTGACCTCATTATGTTTATGACTCATGTTATCATTTCTTTTGTTGCTGTTGTTTTAGTATTTGCTGAATATTTGTGCTTGTCCTCTTTTTTTGTGATGTGAAGGTTTTTCATTTTTCTTTGAGGTTACTCCGTGATTTATAATTTCCTCCCTGAGATTAGAACAGTCCATTCTATAGTGCAACTCTCTTGACTTCCTCACCATTTAGAAGTTCTGTAACTACACAGTATTTTCCCTCTTTTTGGTTCGTAGTTGTCCTCACTTGCCACTGATATCTCTGGTTCCCTGCTTACAATCTTGTAAGCTTATTTTACTTGGGATATGTCCATAGCTGTGGTTTCTGGGTTATGTCATCTTGTGTATTAATAGTCAGTTATTGTTTGCTATTTTTGGTTTTCTGTTCAAAGGACTTCATTTAGTATCTCTTGTAAGGTTTTAACAAATTCCCTTAGTTTCTGCTTATCTGGAAATCTCCTAATTTCACCATCATATTTGAGGGACAATTTTGC
>NW_006922422.1:410162-423737 GCF_000298275.1 Orycteropus afer afer
TCTACTCCTTTGCCCTTCCAATGTGTTATCTATTTCTGACAGTTTAGTATTAATCTTCTGGATTTCTATCTGTAGATTTAGAATCATTGCTAATTTTTCATTTATTTTGTCATTTTGTTCTTGTATTTTCTTCCAAAATTCTTCTAGGTTTTTTTTCTGTGTTTTCCTTGGTCTGTTTCTCAATCTTTTGAAGATACCTAAATAAAATTATTCTGAATTCCTTATCAGAGAGTTCCAATGCTGCTTCCTCCTCATGGATGTGTTCTGGATCTGTATCCTCCTCCCTTGTTTATACCACTTTATCTTGCTTCTTTGTATGGACTGTGGTGATCTGTTGTCTCTGAGACATCTTTACATTATTGTATTTATATCTTTGTTAACTGTTTGTGAGGAGCAGCCAAAGGTGAATCAGGCTGTTCTTGGTGGTTGTTTATCATAGGCCTGTTGGTGGAGAGGAAGTGCTGGCTCTAAGTAAGTGAAACTGCAGAAGGTGTGGGTACAGTTGTGTTGTATGGGGACTGTTGCTCTCTTCCACTCAGTTAGACAAACATAACAATTGAATAACCATCAAAAAATAAAAGCAAATGGCCAAAAATTACACTGTGTAATCACACTGGAACAGTAACTTAAAAAAAAGAAAAAAGGGAAAAAGAAGAATAAGAAAAGAAAAGAAAAAAAACATCAGCAGTATCTGGGGATAGGCCAGTAAGAGAAAAAATGTAGAGAAAGAGAATAATGAAGAAAAATGGGGAAAATGCAAAAAGAAAACCAAGGAACAGGGTTAGACATGAGAAAGAAAAAAGAAGGAAAAAAAAAATTGCAACCAGGAACAGGGAAAAGAAAAGAGCTGAAAACTAGAACCTGGGAGGGGAAGAATAAAGAAAAATAGTAAAAGGGACAAAAGTAATAATAATAATCATAGTTTTGAAACAGACAAAAACCAACAGACTAAAAAACAGAAAAAAAGAAAATGGGGCAAGGCAAGGCAGCGTAGGGCACCCCGGCTCCATCCGAGCACACAGACTGGGGTGGAGTTCCTGTGGGCCCAGAAGGTGGATGGGAGTGAGGGATGATCACACCTCCATTCTCCAAGAGGGTATAGGGTATTAGAATAACAAGGAGGATGTTGCACCTTTCCAGTCATCCAGGTCCAGAGTGTTACTGGCAAGTGGAGCCTGTTCTTAAGTCCCTGGAATCTGGGAGAATGCTGTTACTTTAAATATCCAAAATGGTCAAGCCACTTGTAAACATTCAAAATGGCTGCACCTTCCGGACAGACAAAAGTCCACAGCTCAGCCCGCCATCCTCTTCACTGCTTTCCCTTTTATTCCCCAGCCATCAGAGCTGTCCTCTGTGCAGTCCCTGGCTAGCAGGACTGATTTTGGGGTTAATTCTTAAGTCTTACCACCACTAGGCAATAACCAAGTTGCCTGTGATGTCAGGATTGCTGCTAGACCGTGGCTCCATATGTCTCCTTTTTTGGTGTTTCCCTGCAAATTCTTCTGCTGGTTGTAGTTTATTCCACTTCTATATCCTTCTCTTCAAGGTTCAAGGATCCAGGATTATCTTCTGTATCTATGTTAGTTGGTTCCCCTTTTCTTTGCTGAAGAGGGTCTGTGCAGTCTTTCTACCTATTCTGCCATCTTACTGGAACTCCACATTCAATATTCTTTGCCAACACCACAATTCAAATACATCAATTCTTCTGTGGTTGTGTTTATTCATTGTTCAGCTCTTGCATGCATATGAGGCTATTGAAAATACCATGGCTTGAGTCAGGAGCACTTGACTCTTCAAAGTAACTTTGCACGTTAAGACTAAAGAGATCTTTGCAGCAAACTTGCTCAGCAGAATACATTGTTTGATTTTTTTACTTCAGTTTCCATTGACATTGATTGTGGATCTAAGTAAAATGAAATCCTTGACAACTTCAATCTTTTCTGCATTTATCATTATTTCCCTTACTGACCCAATTGTGAGAATTTTTGTTATTTTTATGCTGTGGTATAAACCATACTGAAGGCTGTAGTCTTTGAACTTCATCAGTAAGTGCTTCATGTCCTCTTCATTTTCAGCAAGCAAGGTGTGTCGTCTGCAGATTGCAGGTTCTTAGTGAGTCTTCCTCCAATCCTGCTGCTGTGTTCCTTTTCATATAGTCCAGATTATTTGCTCAGCATACAGATTCAATAAGTATGATCAAAGGTATAACTCTGGCATACTCCTTTCCCAATTATAAACCCTACAGTAACCCCTTCTTCTGTTAGAATGACTGCTTCTTGGTCAATGTACAGATAGATGACTCATGAGCACAAATAAATATTTTGGCATTCCCATTCTTCATTATGTTATCTGTAATTTGTTATGATCCACACAGTGAATGCCTTTCCATAGTCAATAAAACACAGGTAAACATTTTCTGGTATGTTTTACTTTCAGCCAAGATCCAACTGAAATCAGCACTGGTATCCCTCCTTCTACATCCTCTTCTGAATCTAGCTTGACTTTCTGGAAGTTCCCTGTCAATATACTGCTGCAACTGTTTTTGAATTATCTTCAGTAAAATTTTACTTGCATGTGATATTGATATTGTTTGATGATTTTCACATTCTGTTGGATAGCCTTTCTTTAGAATTAGCATAAATATGTATTTATTCTAGTTGGTTGGCCAAATTTCTTAGCATAAAAGAGTGAATGACTCCAGCACTGCACTCATTTCTTGAAACATTTCAGTGGATGTTCCATCAATTCCCGGAGCCTTGATTTTTTGCCAATTCCTTCAGTGCAACTTAGATTTCTTTTTTCAGTATCATAAGTTCTTGATAACATACTGCCTCCTGAAATGATTGAATGTCAAGCAATTCTTTTGGTACAATGCCTGTTCATTTCTTCCATTTTCTTTTATTGTTTCTTGCATCATTCAGTATGTTGCCCTGAGAATCCTTCAGTATGGTAACTCAGGGCTTGAATTTTTTCTTCACTTCTTTTGAGAAATGCTAAGCATATTCTTCCCTTTTGATTTTTTAACTCTTATTCTTTATACATTTCACTACAATACTTTACTGTGTCTTCTCAAGCTGTTTTTTGAAATTTTCTCTTCAGTTCTTTTTCTTCACCAACTCCTTCATTTGCTTTAGCTATTCTTCATTCACGAGCAAGTTTCAGAGTCTTCTGGCATCCATTTTGGTCTTTTCTTCCTTTTCTGTCATTTTAATGGCCTTCTTCTTTCTTCATGTATGAGATCCTTGATGTCATCCAACAACTCACCTGGTCTTTGATCATTGATGTTCAATATGTCAAAATTCTTCTTCAAATGGTCTCTAAATTCAGGTGGTATATATACTCAAAGTTGTGTTTTGGAGCTCATGGATTTGTTCTAATTTTCTTTATCTTCAACTTAAATTGGCATATGAGCAATCGATGGTATGTTCAGTAATTGGCCGCTGGCCTTGTTCTAACTGTTGATATTGAGCTTCATCATTGCCTCTTTCTACAGATGTAGTTGATTTGATCCTTGTGTATTCCATCCAGTGAGTTCCATGTGCATAGCTATTTATGGTGCTGAAAAAAAAAAAAAAAAGATGTTTGTAATGAATAAATCATTGCTCTGCAAAATTCTACCATATGATCTCCAGTGTCATTTCTAGCAAAGGCCATATTTTCCAACTATTGATATTTCTTCATTTCCAGTTTTCACATTCCAATCACCAGTGGCTATCAATATATCTTGATTATACATTTGGTCAATTTCCTATAGCAGAAGCTGGTAAAAGTCTTCAATTTCTTCATCATTGGCTCTAGTGGTTGGTGTATAAATTTGAATAAGTCATATTAACTAGTCTTCCTTTTAAGCTTATAGAAATTATCCTAATACTGACAGCATTGTACTTCAGGATAGGTCTGGAATTACTCTTTTTTGAGGATGAATGTAACACCATTTCCCTTCAATTTATCATTCTCAGAACAATGGATCACGTGATTACCCAATTCAAAATGATCAATACCAGTCCATTTCAACTCATTAATACCTAAGATACCTATCATTATACATTCCATTTAATTTTTGACATCTTCCAATTTTCCTAGATTTATACTTTGCACACTTCACATTCCAGTTACTAATGAATGTTTGAAGCTGTTTCTTCTCACTTTGAGTCATGAGACATCAGCAAATGTAGGTCCATAAAACTTTACTCCATCCGCATCATTAATGTCAATTCTATTTTGAGGAGGCAGCTCTTCCCCAGTCATATTTTGAGTGTCTTCCAACCTGAGGGCCTCATCGTTCAGCAGCATATCAGACAATATTTACCTGCTATTAATAAGTTTTTCAGTGGCCAGTTTTTATCAGGTGTAGATTTGGCTATGTCCTTCTTTTTAGTCTGTGTTAGCCTGTCAGTTCTGCTGAAACCTGTTCACCTTGGGTGACCCTGCCTGTCTGAAATATCAGTGGCACAGCTTCCAGCATTACAGCAACACATAAACCACAACAGTGGGACAAGCTGGCAGAAAAAAAAGGATTAGTAGGAATTGTACACCAATTTCACATAGGACAGCCAGATTGAAAATCACATAAGTTACAGGGAATTAAGGATACAGAAGCATCTTGATTCAATACAAAGAATTACTGGTCATCTTGTAGTTGCTGTAAAGTTGACTCTTACTCATACTGATCCTACAGAACAGAATGGAACTTCTTCATAAGGTTTTCTGGGCTGATGGCACACAACAACAACATCAAAAGTTTCATGGGAGTAGATCCACATGGCTTTTCTCCTATGAAGTGGCTATTGCCTACCCTTCTGATAGTTGCCAGAGTTTAACCATTACTCAATCAGGGATCCTTAGAAGAACAACTAGTCCTGATTAAATATTGGTGTCAGTTCTAACAAGTCTTAACAGCAATGCCCAAAAGCATCAAAATGCTTCCAAGTAATGTAACTGTGCCCCAGAATAAAGCTCATTACCATATATAGTTATACAAAATAAATTAACTAATTAAAATAAGCATATAGTAAGATAAATTTCACAATGTCTCCTATCCAATCAAAAGCTAGACATGCAAACTCAAGAAAATAATGTCCATAGTGCAAATAAAATTATTCAGTTGAAACTGATCCAGAACTAACACAGATGTTAGAATTATTAGACAAGCACATGTAAACAATTATTATAACTGTATCCCACATGTTTAAAATCCTAGAAAAAAAAAAATGAACACATCCAATAGAGACATGGAAGATGTAAAAAAGACATGCATCAAAGTCTTGAAGTAAAAACTATAGTATCTGAGATGAAAATATATACTAGATTAGATTAATGATAGCTTCAAAATTGCAAAAAAAAAAAAAATATTGAATTTAAAGAAAGAGACAGAGAAACTATTCAAACTGAAACAGGAGGTTGTTGTTGGTCAATGTCATCGAGTAGATTCTGATTCATAGCAACCCGACATACAACATAATAAAAAACTGCCTGGTCCTACACCATTCTCATAATCATTACTATGTCTGTGCCTATTGTTTCAGCCACTGTATCAATCCACCTTGTTGAGGGTCTTCCTCTTTTCCAATGCCCCTCTGCATTAACAAGGATAAAGTCTTTCTTCAGGGACTGACCCCTCCTGATAACATGACCAAAGTAAGTGAGATGAAGTCTTCCCATCCTCACTTCTAAGGAACATTATGGCTATACTTCTTCCAAGACAAATTCATTCATTCTTCTGGCAGTCCATGGTATATTTAATATTCTTCACCAACACCATATTTCAAATGTATTTATTCTTCTTCAGTCTAACTTATTTTCCAGCCTTCATATGCCTATCAGGTAAGTGAAAATATCAGGTTAAGTATACCTCAGTTTCCAAGGTGACATCATTGTTTTTTATGTTACAGATGTCTTTTGCAGCAGATTTGTCCAAACCAATACTTGTTTGATTTCTTGGCTGGTGCTTTCACGGACATTAGTTTTGGGTGCAAGTAAAATGAAATCATTGACAACTTCAATCCTTTTTCCATTTATCATGCTGTTACTTATTGTTCTACTTGTGGAGATTTTTGTGTTCTTTACATGAGGTATAATCCATACCGAAGGTTGTAGTCTTTAATCTTACAGATGTAGGATCTTCAAGTCATCTTCACCTTCAGTAAGCAAGGCTGTATGTCATCTGCATATCATAGATTCTTAATAAATCTTCCTATAATCCTGATGCCATGTTCTTCTTTATATAGTTCAGCTTCTCAGATTATTTGCTCAGCATACAGATTAAATAAATATAGTGAAAGGATACAACAGTGATGCACAAGTTGCCTGATTTTAAATCATGCATCATCCCTTATTCTGTTCAAATGACTGCCTCTTTTTCTATGTACAGGTTCTTCATTAGCATAATTAAGTGTTCTGGAATTCCCATTCTTTGCAATGTTACCCATAATTTGCTATGATTCACACAGTGAATGCCTTTGCAGAATCAATCAAACACAGGTATACATCTTTCTGGTATTCTCCACTTTCAGCCAAATCCATCTTACACCAGCAATGATATGCATTGTTCCACAACTTCTGCTGAACCCAGCTTGAATTCCCAGCAATTTTTGAATTATCTTCAGCAAAATTTTACTTCTGTCTGATATTAATGATATTCTTTGATAAATTCTGCATTCTGTTGGATCACCTTCCTTTGGATGTGAACAAATACAGATCTCTTCCAGTTAGATGGCCAGGTAGTTGTCTTCCAAATTTTTTGGTATAAATGAGTAAGCACTTCCAACATTGAATCTGTTTGTTGAAGCACCTCAATTGGTATTCCATCAATTCCTAGAGCTTTGTCTTTTTTTTTTTTTTTTTTTTTGTCAATGCTTCAGCGCAGCTTAGACTTATTCCTTCTATACCATCAATTCTTTATCATATGCTACCTCCTGAAGTGGTTGAACACGGAGCAATTGTTTTGGTGCATACTCCTTTGATGCTCCCTGTGCCATTCAATATTTTTCCCTCAGAATCTTTCCATATTGAAAATGGAGGCTTGCACTTTTTCTTCAGTTCTTTTAACTTGAGAATGCCAAGTGTATTCTTTCCTTTGGTTTTCTGATTCCAGGCCTTTGCATATTTCATTATAATACTTTATTTTGTCTTCTTGAGCTGCCCTTTAAAATCTGCTGCTCAGCTCTTTTACTTTATCATTTCTTCCATTTGCTTAACTACTCTTCATTCAAGAACAAGATTCAGAGTCTTGTGGAACATTCATTTTTGTCTTATTATTTCTTGTCTTTTTAATGACCTTTTGCTTTCCTTATGTATGATGATGTCCTTGATGTCATCCCACAACTTCTCTGGCCTTCTGTCATTAGTGTTCAATGCTCCCGCACTCATCTGTCACTTTGTTGTATGTACTATGGTGGCTTGCATGTAGCTGTGATGTTAGAAGCTATACTAATAGTATTTCAAATACTAGCAGGGTCACCCATGGTGGACAAGTTTCAGCAGAGCTTCCAGACTAAAATAGACCAGGAAGAAAGACATGGCCAGTTCTACTTCTGAAAAAAATTTCCACTGTAAACCTTATGAATAGCAGTGGAACAATATCTGATATAGTGCCAGAAAATAAGCCCCTCAGGTTGGAAGGAATTCAAAATATAACACAAGAAGAACTGCCTCCTCAAAATTGAGTCAATTAATTATATAGAGTAAAGCTTTCAGGACCTTCATTTGCTGATGACACAAAACGAGAAGAAACAGCTGCAAACATCCATTTAAAACTAGAACTTGGAATCTATATAAAGTATGAATCTAGGAGAATTGGAAGTTGTAAAAAATGAAATGAAAGGCATAAGTATTGATATCCTGGGTGTGAGTGAACTGAAATGGACTGCAAATGGCCATTTCAGATTGGACAGTCGTATATGGTCTACTACACCAGGCACAACAAGTTGAAGAAGAATGATGTTACATTCATCATCAAAAAGAACATTTCAAGATCTATCCTAAAGTGCAATGTTGGCAGTAATAAGATAATTTCCAGAATTATCTGAATACGAGGAAAGTTATTTTTAGGAACTTCTGCAGACTGAGATTGATCAAACATGCAATCAATATCAATTGATAATTATGGGAGATTGGAATGCAAAACTTGGAAACAAAGTAAAAGGATTGTGATAGAATTTTGCATGACAAATGACGTAGTCATTGCAAATGCCTTTTTTATAACAACATAAGCAGTGGCCATAAACATGGGCCTCACCGGATGTCATACACAGTAATCTAATCAACTACATCAGTGGAAAGAGAAGATAAAGACACTCAACTCACCAGTCAGAACAAGACCTATGGCTGACTGTGGTATATATATAATCATTGATTACTTGTATTTAATAGTTCAAGTCAAAGTTGAAAAAAATTAAAACAAGCCCAGGAGAGCCAAAGTATGACCCTGAGTATATCTCACCTAAATTTAGAGACCATCTTAAGAATACAGTTAACACATTGAACACTAATGACCAATGACCAGAGGAGAAACAAGGGTAGAAAGAAATTAAAAAAAAAAAAAATACACAAAACATTAATGTACTGAGGGCCAACGTAAAACAGCTTAATATCCATTGTAATTAGAATCCCCATAGGGAAATACTTGAAGAAAATATATTGAAGGGATTGTGGCCAATAGTTTTCTAAATTTGATAAGAACTATAATCCAAGAAGCTCAGTTAAGTCCAAGCTCAATAAAAATGAAGAAACTACACTAAGTCACCTCACAATCAAATTGCTGAAAAGAAGTCATAAACAGAAAATCCTGAAAGCAATAAAGGTACATTAAAAACAAAGAGAAACAAAGATAAGGGAGACAGTTCATTTCCTACCGGAAATAATATAAGTGAGACACAATGGAGAGCTTTCTTTAAAGTATTAAATGGAAAATAATCAACCTAGAATATCCTACTCAGTGAAAATATATTAAAAATGAAGATCAAATAAAGACTTTCTCAGACACACAAATATTGAAAAGATTTATCACCTACAGATCCACATGTTTGTAATACTACAAGAAGTAATACAGAAGTACTTCATGTAGAAGAAAAGCAAAACAGATGGAAATCTGGATCCTCAAAAAGTAATAACCAGAAATGAATACCTATTGTATTTGAGTCGATTCCTAGTCATGAAGATCCCATGCATTACAAAGTACCATTGCATCACAGAATTTTCTTAACAGTAATCTGTGCTGAAGCTGATTGCCAGTTCTTTCTTTTACTTCATCACTGGGTGAGTTAGAATTCCCAAACTTTAGGTTAGTGCTCCAAAGCCAACTATTTGTTCTACCCATAGACCTATCAAAAAGGAATGAAGAGCACCAAAATTGGTAACTTCATGAGTAAATATGTAAGATTTTTTCCTATTATTTAAAAAGTTGATAACAATATAGCTAATTTGATTAAATGGAGAGCTATGGGGTGTGTATATATATATATATATATATTGTTGTTGTTGTTATGTGCCATGGAGTCAGATCCGACTCATAGCAACCCCTCCTTGGGTTTCGGAGGCAGTATTACTACGGAAGTAGATTGCCCAATCTTCCTTCCGAGGAGTGGCTGAATTGCCATCTATTAAAAATGAGATTCTGGGATACCATTCTAATTTCTGCAATTATGACCATTTTTTACATTCTTCACAAAAAAGAGTACAGCTTGATTCCTTTGTGGTTCATTACTGTAATGAATAACTATCTTATTTTAAAATTAGTATTCTGTCCAATAAGAGAAAACTATCAAAAGTACCCAAGAGTTGATTTAAAACTTTTGGTATGATGAATAACTTGCCAAACTTTCTTTTATACTTTTAAGATATATGAACTTCTTTTCCTCAAGAAATCCGAAGCTGGAATAGCTTTCTTCTAACTATCTATAAATATTTGTTGTTGTTGTTGTTATGTGCCGTCGAGTCGGCCCCGACTCATAGCGACCCCTCCTTGGGTTTCCGAGGCAGTATCACTACGGAAGTAGGATTGCCCAACCTTCCTTCCGAGGAGTGGCTGGTGGGTTTGAACCACCAGCCGTCTGGTTAGCAGGCAAGTGTCTTAGCCACTGTGCTAGCAGAGCTCCCATAAATATTTAGAAAGTTCAATTATCTTGGCTAAAATTTCTAGAATTGTATTATGCTTAGCCATTTAAATTATTGATTTGTTTAGATGTTCTTAAATACAACTTTATTAATTGAATTCAATGTTATTTCATAATGGATTTTTTAAATTAGGAAATACATGAGCTTTTCTGTAGATAAGCAGTTTTACAAATCATCTGGTCTTCAGTTATTAGTGTTCAATGAGTCAAATCTGTTCTTGGGATGGTCTCTAAATTCAGGTGGAATATACTCAAAGTTATACTTTCACTCTCATGGACTTGTTTTAATTTTCTTTAGCTTCAACTGGAACATTCATAAGAGTAATCCATGGTCTGTTCTGCAGCCAGCCCCTGGCCTTGTTCTGACTGATAATATTGAGCTTCTCTATCATCTCTTTTCAGGAGCTCTGGTAGCATAGTGCCTAAGGCGCTTGACTTAACCAGAAGACTGGTAGTTCAAACCCCCCAGTCACTCCTTGGAAGGAAGGTTGGGCAATGTACTTCCGAAGGGTTACTGCCTCAGAAACCCAAGGAGGGGTCACTACAAGACAGGTCTGACTCTATGGCACATAACAACAACAACAACATCATCTCTTTCCACAGATGTTGTGATTTGATTCCTGTGTATTCCATCCAGTGAGGTCCATGTGTCTAGTCACTGTTTATGTTGTTGAACAAAAGTGCTTCTAATGAACAAGTCATTGGTTTTGCAAAATTGTGTCATGTGATCCCCCACATTGCTTCTATTACCAAGACCATATTTTGTGTCTAGATACATAGATAGATACATAAATGTAGTTATTGTTATAGATACAGCTATAGACAAAAAATTAGATAGGCACGCACATTAAAAAATGCTGAGATAACTTTGCTTAAGATGCAAAACTAGAGGACATTGAGCTTGGGAACAGATAAGGGTAATGGTTGAACAACATGATAAAGATGATGTCACTGAACTGTACATGTGAAGATTATGTAAATGGAAAATGCTTTGTTATATATATGTTTACCATAATAATTGGGGGGGACAACAAAGAAAACTCAGAATCTTTGGAATCATCTTTTCAATTGTCAGTATCAACTGTATCCCTACTATAAAACTAATTTGCATTTCAGCAGATAAGAACAATTAGCATTGTTATCAGTTCTCTACTATTTATATACTTGTAAAATAGTCAAAGAATCAAAGATAATGAAAAGTACACGCCTTCTAAGAGTCAGCTAAACAACCAATAGAAACAAAAGTCCTTTAATTTAAGAAGAATTACAATCTAATTTATTAAAACCCTTCAGAAATGGGAAAACATTTCACAGTTACATACTGAGAGGTCAAGGCCTTACAGACACAGAGATACACTGACACATAAATAGCATATAGCTTCAATCTCATGATCTCAGCTGAAGGTCAAAAGTAAACACAGACACAAAAACTTACTGAAGGCCATTCTTATTACGAGTGGATACAAATCTCTTGACTGATTTGCACTCACAAATAGACAGAGATAAACAAAAAGAAAGACTAAACACTAGATTTCCTGCGATTTTGCATTCATCGGACAATGTATTTCCATCATCCACCTGAAAAAGTCACACTACAAAATCAATTTTCTAATCATTTTTGCCACTTATCTGGAGTAATTTATCAGGCTACATGAACCAAACATACACACACTCATATACACTCAGTAAAAATAATAATTTAAAAAAAATCGCTGCCATCCAGTCAATCCCAACTCATAGTGACGCCTCCTTGGGTTTCCAAGGCTGTATCTCTATGGAAGTAGATTGCCCAGTCTTCCTTTTGAGGAGTGGCTGATTGGTTTGAACCACCAGACTTCTGATTAGCAGTCAAGAGGGGTAAAAATGAAGAAACAGAGAGTAAGCAAAGTTTAAATTTTATTGGTACTTGAAATTTACTTTGTGAGATACGAAAATACATGCCTGGGGTGAAGTAACCCATGAGAGATATTTTTCTATCAATGCAGATTACCCAGTTCTTTCAAGTGAATCCATAGGGTATGTCCGTGGACCCTGCAAAACTGTTGAAGTATAATTTTCAAAAATACAAACCCATCACTCTCATAGAGATATAAAGCATTTCATTTAACATATTAATGAATGAAGGAGGCAGTAAGATTTTTAAGTTGGTTCCAAAGAGAATCTGTATAATAAACATCTATATAAGTCATCAAGAGTCCTGAAATGTGTTTGCTAATGGATGCAAAATGGTTTAGTACCCTTTTTAACAACAAAATAAAATGTTTGAAATAATATTTTATGCAAGGCAAAAATCAATTGTATCTCTGCTGAAGAAAGTTTATTAGTATTTTTGTGGACAATAATCATTTACATTACCATCAGTTTTCTACAACTTACAAAGTTGTAAAACAATGCAGTTAAAGACATTTGAAGGTACTATAAAATCAGTTATCTCCCAAGGGCCAGCCAGCAAATGTCAGCATTCCATTGAAAGGATATTCACTAATCCTTTTGCCCAGTTTAAGGTCCTTCGCACTCTTTCCTACCACAATCCAAAAGAGGAGGCAAAATAATGACCACAGAAACAAGGTAACAAAATCAGGTAATGAGAATATATACAAATACAAAGTGAAAAAGATGACAGAAAGTAGTGGAATAAGTTATAGTGTCATAAGAGACTGAGAAATCTTCAGGAATACAGAAAGTTTGATGTTGAATGTGAGGTTTGAGTCAAGGAAAATGACACTGGAGAAATGTATTGAAGCCATACTTTGAACCACCATTAGTATAATTATTTTAAGACAGGTATAATGTAATGTTATAACACTATAGATTTTTGTTTTTCTCAAAGTTGACTCTGTTGGAGCATGGAGATCGAATTGGAGTTCAGAGTCACTGAAATCAGGAGTACCATATATGAGTGGAAACAAGATTAAGTTTTGGTGTGACACATCGTTGATAGGGATGGAGAAAAACTACAGCACAAGAGTGATTCCAGACATAGAATCTGAGAATCTTCAGAATGAGGGAAGTAGGTCCTTTGGATTACTTGATGATTTGCCTGCTTAAGTCCAGAGTTGAGAAAGTTTCCCCCCACCATGTTTTATTATTGCCTTAAAAACCAGTTGCCATGCAGAAGACTCTGACTCATGGCAACGCTATAAGTATCTGAGTACAACTGTGCTCCATCAGGTTCTCAATGACTGATTTTCCCTGAAGTGGACCACTAAGACTGTCTTCTGGGGTGGTCCTGGATACACTCAAACTTAGAACTTTTGGTTAGCAGCTGAGTGTGTTAACCATTTTCACCTCCTAGGAGCTCTGGTAGCATAGTGGCTAAGACACTTGCCTGCTAACCAGACGGCTGGCGGTTCAAACCCACCAGACACTCCTCGGAAGGAAGGTTGGGCAATCCTACTTCCGTAGTGATACTGCCTCGGAAACCCAAGGAGGGGTCGCTATGAGTCGGGGCCGACTCGACGGC
>NW_006922422.1:424235-427366 GCF_000298275.1 Orycteropus afer afer
ACTTCTACAACAATTACTTGATAGTATAATGTACTCCCATCTATTTTTTTTAAATTTGCTATAAATATGTAAGCTTATATATCAATCTTTAAAAAAATAAAAGGCAGCTATCACAAACTGTATGCCTTTTTCCAGCAGGTTGAATTATATTCTGACACAAATAATATTTTCTTCCTCCCCCAGAATATTTTTAACTGAGAACTCACGGGGGATATTGTAGTAATAAAAACACAACCTAGCAATGAATTTATTATAGTAGAATTTTTATTATAAAGATGTTAAGTCAGGAGAAAATGGTTTATGCTACTGCTGATTCTTAAAATATGAACAGCTTTCCCTTCTCTTTTAGCAAAGTCTGAAAAAAAAAGAAAAGACATGGAGAACATGCTGAAAATGTAGAGTTATGGCTTTTCTTTTATTTTTTAGATCATCAATCATAAATATAGGATATGGCTTTGAAATATAAAATGCATTTTAGTAAAATAATTTCTGTCATTGAGATCTCCTATCTTAAGGTTCTTTCTTATGCTTGTTATGATAAGATAACAAATTTTCATTTTGACTATGGAACGTGTTAATCAGTTTTGTTTTGTCTTAATAGACAGACTGATTTTATGATAGAAGAGATAATGCATGGGATTATTTAACTACTGATCTACAGCAGGGAGGCAAATATGTGGTACAAGTCCCACCACTCACTTAACCCTTTCTCATGGCAGACATTACTAATCTAGCAATACACCATATTTCTTTGAGGTTGGAAAATACTTCAGAATCTTCTTCAAATGAGTCTGTGTTAACACAAAATTGAAAAGGTTTTTTCTAGCCATGGTTTAATGGTCTACCAGGAGCAGCTTGCAGTAGGCTGCTACCCTAAAGGTTACTAGTTCAAAACCACACAGTAGCTCCATGGAAGAAAGGCCTGACAAAATGCTTCTGTAAAGATTACAGCTAAGAAAACCCTATGGAGCAGCTTTACCCTGTAACACATGGGATTGGAATCAATTTGTTGGCAACCAGTAATCACCACTATAATATAGTTCAGTATTTGACTGAAGTTACTATACCATTGTAGAGGGGTGAAGGTGGAGAATACAGTAGCCAAAACAATCCAACAAACATAACAAATTAAATAACAATTATAGTAATAGAATTCAACCATACATGTTCCTTACTATTGATTGTTCCTCTAATTTACTGATATACAACAATATCATTGATATCACACACAAATGAAATTTTGCTGAAAATAATTAAAAAACAGTTACAGCAATATATTGACAGAGAACTGCCAGAAATTCAAGCCAGATTCAGAAAGAGGAACAAGGGACATCGTTACTGATGTCAAATGGATCTTGGCTAAAAGGAAATACCAGCAAGATGTTTATCTCTGTTTTATTGACTATGCAAAGACATTTGACTATGTGGATCATAAGAAATTATTGATAACATTTCAAACAATGGAAATTACAGAACACTTAATTGTGCTCTGGAAGAACATGTGCAGAAGCTGTCATTCAAACAGAACAAGGTGATAATGCATGGTCCAAAATCAGGAAAAGATTGTGTTGGTGTTGGATCCCTTCACCATACTTATTCAATCTGTATGCTAAGCAAATAAGATGAGAAGTTGGACTATATGAAGAAGAACACAGCATCAGGATTAGAGGAACACTTAACAAGAACCTGCAATATGCAGATGACACAGCCTTGCTTGCTGAAAGTGAAGAGAACACAAAGCACTTACGGATCAAGATCAAAGACTACAGCCTTCAGTATGGTTTACACCTCAACATAAAGGAAAAAAAAAAAAATTCTCACAAATGGATCAAAGAACATTATCACAATAAATTGGAAAAAGATTGAAGTTGTTAAGGATTTCATTTTACATGAGTCCATAATCAATGCCTATGGAAGCAGCAGTCAGGAGATCAAACATATTGCACTGGGCAAATCTGCTGCAAAAGACCTCTTTAAATTGTTACATAGCAAAGATGTCACTTTGAAGACTGACTCAAGGCATGGTATTTTCAATTGCCTCATATGCATGTAAAAGCTGGACATGAATTAGGAATACCAAAGAAGAATTGAGACATTTGAATAGTGTTGTTGAAGAAGAATATTGAAAATACCATGGCATTCCAGAAGAACGAATGAATCTGTCTTGGAAAGGCAGAGTCAGAATGCTTCATAGAGGGAAAAATGTCCAGACTTCATCTCATATACTTTGGTCATGTTTTCAGAATGGACCATTCCTTGGAGAAGGATATCACACTTGGTAAAGTAGGGGTCAGTTGAAAAGGGGAAGACCCTAAATGAGATAGATTGACACAGTGGCTCAAGCATAGCAATGATTGTAAGGATGGTGCAGGACTGGCCATTTTTTCATTCTGCTGGGCATAGCATCACTAAGAGTTGGAAATGACTTGATGGCACCTGTGGTAGTTAAGGTTATGTGCCAACTTGGCGGGGCTTGGTTTAGAGTGGCTGGGCAGTTGAATGTAGTATTCCCCATGATGAAACTGTTAATCAACTCCATGGTGGAATCTACTGGAGCAGCTGAGTAGCTGCCTTAGGGATGTGGTCTTCTTCCTGTATATAAGGAAAAGCTTTAGGAATGGTTTGTAGCTTTTTGGCACGCTTGAATCCTGCATGTAGCTGAGTCTTCATTCAGTAGCCTATCATGCTCTGCCTGTCTTGGGACTTTTTCTGGACTTGAATTAGTGGCCTGCCATGTGGTTTGGCAATATTGGGACTGTGCCTTTTTACTTGTCAACCTTGGGTTTGTCACCCGCAGCAGCTAGCAGCTGCTTGAGTGAAGAAAGCCTCCAGCTTCAGTGGGCTGGGAGCAGGAGGCAGAGCTGAAGCCCAAGGTTGAGGAGCTTTCATCCAACCCCTAGAGACTGGCACTTCGAACTTGGACTTCTAGCCCCAAAACTGTAAGTGAAAAAATTATTGTTTCTAAAGCCATCCATTTGTGGTATTTTCTGTTAAAGCAGCACTTTGTTGTTCGTTGTTGTTATGTGCCGTCAAGTCAGACCCAACTCATAGCGACCCCTCCTTGGGTTTCTGAGGCAGTATCACTATGGAAATAGATTGCCCAACCTTCCTTCCAAGGAGTGGCTGGTGGG
>NW_006922422.1:427466-443860 GCF_000298275.1 Orycteropus afer afer
ACTGTTGTTGTTGTTGTTGTTATGTGCCGTCGAGTCAGACCCAACTCATAGCGACCCCTCCTTGGGTTTCCGAGGCAGTATCACTACGGAAGTAGGATTTCCCAACCTTCCTTCCAAGGAGTGCTTGGTGGGTTTGAACCTCCAGCCTTCTGGTTAGCAGTCAAGTGCCTTAGCCACTATGCTACCAGAGCTCCCTAAAAAAAGCAGCACTAGGTAACCAAAATAGCACCTACCAACAACATCATAACATACTGATGATACAGGTAAATTCTTTTCTCAGTATTTTGACTAGGTATATTGATAGGTTAATACAGTTGTAGATTTTCTAGTTTTTGTGTAATATAGTTCAAAATGTAGGTGCTTAGGCCTATACAATGTATTTTCTTTGAAAACGAAAGATAGGCAAGAACTGAAAATATTTTATACATTATGCATATATTGTGTTATTTATGTGCATACATGCATGGCATGTATATAAACATATGTAATTATGCATGAGCATATAAATTTAGCAATGCCAAAACCAAGTTTCTAGGGTTCTGAGATGTCTACAACAGTTCTAAACATGAAAAGAGGTAAAAGATGAAAGGATTTTCAGAGCCAAGAACCTGTTCTTGACATTCAAATATGAACTGTGATTCTTGCAATATGGTGTAGCGATGTGAGCAATTACAATTTTAATACAGTGTTCTCACGGGGTCTTTATTTGGATAAAAGAATATAGGCATTACTTGTTTTTATTGTGCTTTACTTTATTGGGGAGCTCTGGTGGCATAGTGCCTCAAGCATTTGAATGCTAACCAGAAGTCTGGCGGTTCAAACCCACCATCCACTCCTGGGAAGGAAGACTGGGCAATCTACTTCTGCTGTAGTACTGCCTCAGAAACCCAAGGAGGGTCACTATGAATTAGATCTGACTCGACAGCAGTGCATTTGTTTGTTTGTTTGTTTGTTTTGCTTTATTGTGCTTTGCAGATATTGCATTTCTTACAAATTGAAGCTTTGTAGCAACATTTTGTGGAGCAAGTCTCTCGGCACCATTTTTCCAGTGTCATGTGCTCACTTAGTATCTCTATGTCATTCTTTGGTAATTCTCACTGTGTAGACTACAATATAATGTAAATATAACCTTTCTATGTATTGGAAAAGCAAACAATTTGTGTGACTCACTTTTTTGTTATAGTCACTTTTTTGCGGTGGTCTAGAACTGAACCCACAATATCTCTGAGGTATATCTACGTATAAAATGGCAACCAAATTTGAGTCACTCAATAAATGTTAATTCTCATTCCTACCCCTTGCTATGAGAACTAGACTATAAGCTCTTGGAGAGCAAGAAGCATGTTTTTATTCATGTTTGCATCCTCAAGACTTAGGACAGTGCTGGGCTTGATGAAAATCTCAGGAAAGTCACTAATGGTTCATTAGTTTGACCAGTGGTAGGAGAAGAATGCTCTGATTGGTTGCTTTGTCTTTTTGTTTTGCCTGAGACTATAAAGATAAAGGAGAATTGGGAAGAGGATCACCACTTCATTCTCATACAATGCACCCTGAAGACCCAGGACATGTATATGCTTATGTGAAGGTGAGTTAAGAGACAAAGACAATAAAAGGTTTAGGTTGGGTAAGGATTAATCAGCTATATTGAGGAAACAAGAGTGGCCCTATCAGAATGAGATTTTCTCACAGAGACCCTATGATGAGGGTCAGCTTAGACTATCTCTGAGAGGGTCTCTGAGAGAGACAACTACAATATTACAATATTACAAGGATCTCAGGGGTAGATTCTGTTTACTATAGTAGAGTTAGAGAATCCTAGACTTGTCAAGCACCTAACATGTCCATCTTCACAACTGTGGGGACCATCCCAGATAAATGGTCACCCAGGGTTTCATGTCACCATAAAATCAGTCTGCCCTATGTTTGCTAACTTCTGGTTTGGAAGGTCCCCGTAATTCAATTTCAATGTACTCCTTTGAACAATAATCTTTTTTTTCTTTTGTTGGATAATACTATCTTATAAAGAAACACATTTGAAGATTGAAAAAAATCATGGATTTTGAACTTTCAGAAGTATTATATAATCATAAATTGTTTATAGAGGATAAACTAACAAGAGGATTAACAACTTTTTTCTTCACTTGTTCTTTATTATTTTTGTAACTTTAGTTTGAGATAATTTTTCAGAGCCAAAGTTTTCATGGAAGAGAACAAAACTATTCACTGCTAAATAATTGTAGAACTCATCCTCAGAAATGTTGTTGTTACTGTTGTTGTTATGTGCCATCGAACCAGACCCGACTCATAGCGACTCCTCCTTGGGTCTCCAAGGCAGTATCACTACCAAAGCAGATTGCCCCACCTTCCTTCTGAGGAGGGCTGGTGGGTTTGAACCGCCAGCCTTCTGGTTAGCAGTCAAGTGCCTTAGCCACTATGCTACCAGAGCTCCCAGATAGTACTTAGAAAAGCACAATATCCAAAACAGAAATTCTTTACTAATTAAGCTGAACTATTGTTTTGTTTAAGGAACTCTAGTAGCATAATGCCTAAGGCATTTGACTGCACACCAGAAATTTGGAGGTTTAAACCCACCTGCCCTTCTGCAGAAGTAAGATGGACAATCTACTTCCATAAAGATTTACTGCCTCTTCAGAATCCACTCGATGGCAGTGGGTTGGTTTGTTTGATTGTTTTCTTTAAAGAATACTTCAGGGGATATTTTTGATTTAAAGTTTAAAGATTCAAGGCAATGCTTTCAGAGGCTTATCCAATCTTTACAGCTCCAGAGAGTCTAGATTTCATGAGAACTTTAAGTTCTATTCTGCATTTTCCCCCTTTTGATCAGGATTCTTCTATAGAATGTTTGATCAAAATATTTAAGTAATGATAAACAAAAACATCCATGTGGTATGTGTTCCTTCAAACAATCAACTATATGAGATCAAACAGGCAACATTTGCCCCAAAACAAACATTATAAGGCACGGAAGGTCAGCAAAACTGAAGAAATGGGAGAGCACTGCCACATTGTGGGTACAGCAACCAATGCCATGGAATAATCTGTGTATGAATTATTGGATAAGAAACTAGTTTGTTGTGTAAACTTTCACCTAAGCCACAACAAAATTTCTGTTTGTTTGTTTGTTTGTTTGTTTTTAAAAAGTAGCTGCTGAGGTTGCTTACATACAAACAAAAACCTCATGAGATTTGGTTTGGAGGTTCAGGGTCATGGTTTCCTGGGACATCCCAGTTAATTGGCCTAAGAACAAGTTTGCTGCTTCTGTTCTACTTAGTTCGATGTGTAGTGCCGAGGGCCTTAAATCCTTGCAAGTGGCCAGCCAAGGTACAACAATTGATCTCTATTCACCTGGAGCAACAAAGGAAAAAGGAGACTCAGGAATAGGAGGATGATATAGAATGTGTGGCTAATTACCTCCATGAACAACTGTTTCCTTTGCCATGAAACCATAAGAACCAAATGGTGCCCAGCTACCTTTACTGATCTTTTTGATGAAAGATTCTTTAAAAGAATTCTGATCAAAAGGGGAATTCATGGATTTCTGACTTTCTGGAGCATGGAGGCTGAATGAACCCCCAAAACTATTTTCCTGACATAATCTTTGAACTTTAGACCAAAAATACTCCCTAAACTCTTCTTTAAGGAGCTCTGATGGCATACTGCCTAAGGTAATTGACTGCTAACCAGAAGGTTCAAACCCACCAGCCTCTCCATGGAAGGAAGACTGTGCAATCCACTTCTGTAAAGATTTGCTGTTGTTGTTATGTGCCGTTTAGTCAGCCCCAACTCATAGCAACCCCTCCTTGAGTTTCCAAGGCAGTATCACTAGGGAAGTAGATTGCCCCATCTTCCTTCCGAGGAGTGGCTGGTGGGTTTGAACCGCCAGCCTTCTGGTTAGCAGTCAAGTGCCTTAGCCACTATGCTATCAGAGCTTCTTCTGTAAAGATTTACCACCTCAGAAACCCAAAGGGGGTTGCTATGAGTCCGAATCTACTCAATGATAGTGAGTTTAGTTTGTTTTTGTTTTTTTTTTGTAAAGTCTTCTTTACACCAAACAATAGTTTGCTAGTAAAATATGCCTACCTTGAACATTAAGCTACTTTAAGAACTATCTATAAAAATGACAATAATGACAATAAAACAAAACAAATCAAACACTCACTGCCGTGGAGTTGGATCTGACACACAGCGACCCTTCCTTAGCTTTCCAAGGTGGTATCACTACAGGAGTAGATTGCCCAATCTTCCTTCCAAGGAGTGGCTGGTGGGTTTGAATCACCTGCCTTCTGGTTAGCAGTCAAATGCCTTAGGCAACATGCCACCAGAGCCCCAAAAATGACAATACCAGCTTAAATGACTGGATAGGAACTTCAGGGAGCACTGAGTTTATGTCAATGGCGGAGGAACAAGTCAGAAAAGGAGGGTGAGAGTGGCTGCATAACCTGAAGAATGTAAGCAGTGTCACTGAACTGTACGTGTAGAAATGGTTGAACTGGTGTACATTTTGTTGTGTATATTCTCAACAACACCAATTAAAAAAAAAAAAAGATTACTGTTAAATTTATGTTATGTGTATTTTACCATGATAATAATAATAAATAAGTAAAAAGACAAACTCCAGGAAAATTGGGGGGAAAAGAAAAAAAAAAAGCTATATAAGAAAAAGAAGTTCAGTAATGGTAGTGTCATCCAGTTCTGCCGGCCTCATGACAAAGAAGGCAATTGTTGATGGAAGCAGTTAGCCACACATTCCATATCCTCCTCCTCTTCCTGACTCTCCTTCTTCCACTATTGCTCCAGGCACATAGAGACCAATTACTGTTTCTTATGTGGCTGCTTGCAAGCTCAAAGCAACTTTTTAATTGTTGCTAGTTTTGGAATTCTATTAATGATTTTATTAATTCCCTATTACTGCAATCACAAGTTACCACACATGCTATACCTATTTTATCTTCAATTTTAAAATAAAAACTTAGTGTCTCTTAAGACAACATAAATTTATTATCTTAATGTTCTGGAGGGAGCTCTGGTAGTGTAGTGCCTAAGGCACTTGAGTGCTAACCAGAAGGCTGGTGGTTCAAACACAAGCCACTCCTAGGAAGGAAGATGGGGCAATCTACTTCTGTAGTGATACTGCCTTGGAAACCCAAGGAAGGGATGCTGTGAGTCAGGTCCAACCCGATGGCAGGGTGTTTCATTTTGTAATGTCAAATAAATAGAAGCTCTGTTATATACCAAGGATAAAAAAATGAAAGGCCACATCCTCTCACATAATTTCTTAAAACGGAAAGGTATACATCATTTTTATTTCTCATAAAGAGTTCAACTAAGGAAAATACCAGTAATGAAAACATCATTGAGGGTATTTAAAAAGGTACTTCTCCTATTTGAAACAAGAATTCAAAAAGGGACTTTTTTTTTTCTACATGTAAGAAAACCACTCAGAAACATCTTAAATATACATCATTTTGGAAATAGTTAAATAAAATATGGCACTTGATCGAATGAAATAAACCAAGACCAAAGCAAACTCACTGCGATCCAGTTGATCCGGACTCATAGAAAACCCCGTTGGTTTTCAAGGCGGTAACTCTTTACGGAAGTAGATTGCCCCATCCGCCTTCTGAGGAGCAGCTGCTAAGTTTCTACAGCCAACCTTCTAGCTAACAGTCAAATGCCTTAGGCACTGTGCCACCAGAGCTCCTTGATGGAATACAATAGAATAATTAAAAATGAATAAAACAAATTTGTATTTAAGAACAAGAGTAGAAGTAAAAATATCATAAAATTAAGTAATCAAAGTGTGTTTCAAAAAAAGCTTTCTTTACCCCATGTAGGAAGAATTTAGCTTCTATCAGAAAGACATGATTGTGTTTTTTTCATGAAAATTCCTTCAGATCTATGCCTAAGATAGGTGTATTTTTATAAATGTATTTCAATATTTTTTTAAAGTTGTAGCATGTTCTGATCTATGATAGCATTTAAATAAAATGTTTAAATAATATATGATAAAACTATTTTTATGGATTCAAATATATGTTGTAGAAGTATAAAATCAAGAAACCATGATGAGTCTAAGGTGTGGTAGGAAATTAACATACCTTATATCATCAAACCCTGGGATTGATCCTATGGTGGAAATTTAGACCCATTATCCAGTGAAGAAATCCTCGGCTTCAAGAAGTTAAGTTACAGAGGTCACGGAGTTAGTGTTTTGGGAGGTAGGGCTTGGACCTAAAATGTAACTGTTTAGAAGTGCCTCACTTTTTAACCAAATTTAAGAAAACTTAAAATTAATAGTTTTCATCTACATAAGTACATGTGATTTTTTTAATATAACTTGTTTTATTATTGTTGAGAATATACATAGCAAAACATACAATTCATAAAATTTCAAATTTCTACAAGTATTGTTCAGTGACATTGAGTACAGTCTTTAAGTTGTACAATCATTCTCATCCTCCTCTGAGTTGTTCCTCCACCATTAACATAAACTAATTGACCTGTCCTATGTGACTTCTGGGAGCTCTGGTAGCATAGTGCCTAAGGCACTTGACTGCAAACCAGAAGGCTGGCGGTTCAAACCCACCAGCCACTCCTCAGAAGGAAGATGGGGCAATCTACTTCTGTAGTGATACTGCCTCGGAAACCCAAGGAGGGGTAGCTATGAGTCAGGTCCAACTCGATGGCACATAACAACAACAACAACAATGTGACTTCTAAACATTTGCCAGCAAACAGATCATATTCCTTGGATATGAATTCTAATATTCACCGGCTGCCATCAAGTTGATTCTTACTCATAGAGACCCCCATTGGGTTTCCAAAGCTGTAAATCTTTATGGAAGTAGATTGCCTCATCTTCTTCCATGGAGCACCTGGTGGGTTTGAACCACCAAACTTCTGATTAGCGGTCAAATACCTTACCCACTACACCACCAGAGCTCATTATGAATTCTATTAAAACTCATTGCTGTCCAGTGGGATCCGACTCATAGCGATGCTTCCTTGGGTTTCCAAGGTGGTATCACTACAGAAAAAGATTGCCCAATCTTCCTTCTAATAGCATACGTTGATTAATTTACAAAATTGAAGTTATCTTGCTCACAGATAAGGAGCTATGGTGATGCAGTGGATAAGGCATTTGGCTGTTAACCAGAAGGTTGGCAGTTCAAACCCCCTAGCTGCTTTGTGATCACAGATGAAGCAATCTATTTCTGTAAAGATTTATAGCCTTTGAAACCCCATGAACATCACAATGAGTCAGATTTGACTTATGGCATTGGGTTTGGTTGGATTTCCTCCCCTCCCCGCTCACAGATAAGACCCTTCTGAAAACCTAAGATAACTTTTCTCAGTCTAATTGAAATGTCATTTTCTTGAGGGGTTATGATCATATCACTTCTTTTAAATCAGAGTTAATATCAAAGTTTCAAGTTGGAAGCTGAATATTTTAAATTATTTTTGCAAGATAACAATGAAGAGATGGATGTTTATTTTGCTATTTGTAGGAAGTTAGAATGCTAAAGTCCATTATAGACAAATTAAAATTTTCTCCAAAATGTATTGAAAAATATTCAATAGGTTTGAAACGACATTAGTCTTGGAAGGGCTTGAAGGTACATAAAGCAGATTTTGAGTGTTGAGGGCGGCAAGCTAAATCCATTAAACAGATATTTCTATATATTTTCAATCCTTATTGAACACCAGGGAGCTCTGGTAGCATAGTGGCTAAGGCACTTGACTTCTAACCAGAAGGCTGGCGGTTCAAACCCAAGAGCCACTCCTCAGAAGGAAGGTTGGGCAATCCTACTTCCGTAGTGATACTGCCTCGGAAACCCAAGGAGGGGTTGCTATGAGTCAGGGCTGACTCGATGGCACATAACGACATAACAACAACAATTGAACACCAATTATAGGTAAGACCTTTCTCTGTTGTTGTTATATGCAATCCAGTTGGACCCGATCCATAGCAACTCCTCCTCGGGTTTCTGAGGCAGTATCACTACGGAAGTAGATTGCCCAACCTTCCTTCCGAGGAGTGGCTGGTGGGTTTGAACCACCAGGCTTCTGGTTAGCAGTCAAGTGCCTTAGGTACTATGATACCAGAACTCCCAAGACCTTCCTCCAGGTACTGTTATTATCAAATTTTAGAATAAAAATTTTCAAAGTCAAAAATAACTATCCTTGGCATGTTCTGTGGGTTTCTTGAGCCACTTATCTTCCAATTAAGTTGTATCTAAATAACTATTGTTAGTGTAGACAGATCCTTGCTTGATTGCTTTTAGAAAAGTCATATAAATAAGCCAATTGTTATTCCAGAGAACATAAATCGTAATGTGGTTCATATTTACAGTAAAAGTATATTGTATAGATAATTGAAGTGGTATTCCTTCAAGAATATTCTATATTCAGCCCCTTTATCTCATCATTTCTTCCATTCACTCTAGCTACTCTCCATTCAAAAGCAAGTGTCAGAGTCTCTAATTTCCATTTTGGTCTTTTCTTCCTTTCCTGTCCTTTCAATGACTATATGCTTTCTTCACATATGATATTCTTTATGTCTTCCCACAGTTGTCTGGTTTTCTGTCATTGGTGTTCAATACATCAAATCTGTTGTTCAGATGATCTCTAAATTCAGGTGGGATATACTCAAGGTCATATACTGATTTAATTCTCCTACATCATCTTCATGGTGATTTCCTCAATACCTTCCCAGGGCTGTGGTCATCCCACAGAAGATAGAAGCTAAAGATGGTGTTCTGCTTCCTTAGTACTGCTCTGGCAGGAATATACCACAAATGGGATGGCCTTAACAAACAGGAGTTTTTTTTTTTTTTTTTTCTTACAGTTTGGAGGCTTTAAGTCCAAGTTCAAAGTGCCAGGCTCTAGGGTCTGGGTGACAGCCCCTCAGCCTTGGGCTTCAGCTCTTCCTTCTGCTCCTGGCCCACTGGAGCTAGAGGCATTTCTTCACTCAGACAGCTGCTGGCTGCTGAGGCTGCCAAGCCCAAGGCTGATAAGTAAAAAGGCACAGTCCCAATGTTACCAAACCACATGGCAGACCATTACTTTAAGTCCATTGTAAGTCCCCAGGTCAGCAGAGCATGGCAGGCTGTTGAACAATGACATGGCTACATGCAGGGTCCAAGCGTGTCATATGCTAGAGATATTCCCCAAGGCTTCTGCTTGTATACAGGAAGCAGACCACATTCCCTAGGGCAGCTACTCAGCTGCTCACAGTAGATTCCACCATGGAGTTGATTATCAGTCTCATCAAGGGGAATACTACATCCATCTGCCTAGCCACTCAACCAGGCCCAGCCAAGTTGACACACAAACTGAACTACCACAGATGGTCAGGGAAGAAAGTTACCTTTAGTAACTCTAAGTGCTTTATATTCTTTGAATGATCAAAGTAACTCTTGGGCACATGTCCCCATACAGCATTAAAATACAAGATTAGCACGATTCTTGGCATACGTTTTTCCTATGTACTTCTACTTATTTCACCAGAGCTTCTTGAAGATCCTTGATAGGCTAGACTTTGAGCTGCTCAAAATCTGAGACCAAGCCTTATTAATGTTGTAGCTTAGTATACTGCAATAATTGTTTGTATAACTTTTGTTTGTATGAATGGAATGAAAAGTTCATAGGAAGTTACTTTTGAATTTTTGAAAATTTTATAAATTTACATTATTTTTCCTTCAATACTGCTGTCCATGTCTTTTTATGACATACATATGAAGCAGTTTTAAAATATGAGAACTTAACTATTGCTTCTTTAACCCATAATGCGTTTCTGTTATCCTGACAATGTCACACACTTAGTCAGCCTTTATATTGTCAGCCGAAATAACAAAGTGAATCCTCATGTTTCATATTTCTGAGAAGTTTCTCAAATTTCATGGCAGAGACAACGATTTTGTCAATCACAGCTTTTGATTTGTAAGAGTGAGAAATCTTCTGGAAGAGGAAAGTGTTCTTGTGAGTTCCATGAAGTCAATGTTAAGAAGGAACTGAATGCTATTATATAGGCCATAGCAATACATTAGAAAGAATGCAAAATACATAAGGCAGAGCAGTTCTCTTGTCCTATTCTAGATAGAAACACTGGAGTAAGCAAGTAAATGGAGTTTCTCTGTGTTTTGTCTGTGGGCTGAACCCTGATAGGATTAGGGATCCCAGGGATTGTGTTTGCTGTTGTCAGTTGTCATCATATAGTCTCTGCCTCATAGTGACCTAATGTATAATAATATTAACATAATGTATAATAATAATGTATAAATGTCACTTAGTCCTGCATCATCTTCTTGACCATTAGTATGTTTGAGTCCATTGTGATGGCTATTTCCCAGAGAGTAGATATCTGTATTCTTACTCTCTGATCTGGAAACATTAGTGGTCTGTAACCTATTGAAGTTCCTTGCTCTACAGGGACAGTGAGAAGGGATTCAGAAGTGGAGGGAACTTCAGAGTGTTGTGTGTAGACAACCCAACCTTCCATTTCCAATGACCAAAGGGGCGGAGATGAGTTGAGACAAAGAAAAGTAATTCCCACCATTTGTCATTCACACACACTAGTGAGTGGGTAAGGGTTCTACGTAAGAAGAGCCTAGAATGGAGTGTGGACTGTGTAGCCAGGGACTGGGAAAAGACTTATTTATATCTCAAAGAACGCCAATCTGGAAGATAACCATGACTAACAACTAGATTACCCATGGTCACCAATGCCTGAATGTCTCACCATCCTCATGTGGAGGGAAAAAAAAAAAAAGAATCCTCTCTGGGGAGTGGATATGTTTGAGAAAATTCTTATGGGCTTATGCTGCTAATTTTAACTTTCATTGCCAAGATTAAACTTTCTACCATGGAGTAGAAGAAAAATTTGAAATAAAAATTAAGTTCCATTGTAGGAAAATAAAGGAAGTTTCATTTCTTACACCTGAGTTTGTGGCCTGTGAAAATTCATAGCCGTTACCCAAATATATATATATTTTGTTTTCCATTTAAGCAGTACTAATTGCAATGCACGATCATTTTGCATGATGGTTGACTCCTCCTTTAAATCAAGTTGTATAAGACATGCTCCTCTCCCTCCCAAAAAATAGAAATAAAACTTTAGAAATCTTTTTGCTAAAGTCCAAAGAATTCTTATAATGAATATCTCAATTCGATGCTGTGATGTCCCATATTTTTGTTGAATGGTGAAGTATGTATGATTCATTAAGCTCTCATTCATTGTGAAAATAGACTAGCAAATTATATTCTTTGTAAGTGAAATCATTATGGAAGTAATTTACAAAATACATTAAGCCCTTTCATGATCTTTCTGAAAGAAAAAACCAAATAGTTTTAAATACATTGCAAGGTCATTATCATTTTAAAATCTTAGATCTTACTTTTCAGTGGTTATTTTGTGAAATATTCTTGCACAGATATCTAAATTTGATTACACTTTGTATAACACAAACTTTACTCTTTATGTGTGCCCATGAGAATCATGGTTCAACTATGTTTTCATGGAGTTTAAAATAAAGATGAAATTCCAGGTTCTTAAATACTGCATTCAAATGTTCTTTTCTTTTCCTCTCAAATTTGTATAAGCCAGTCTTGCTCCTTAGAGACTGTAACATGACCCTTCATCTCTTCCATTTTTGTACTAAATCATCATTTTATACTTGTAAAAGCAACATATAAGCCAGGCAGCATGTTACAAGTTCAAAAAAAGATTGTTTAACCCTCTGTGGAGTTTTAAAGTTGTTATCAACCTAAATTAAAGCAGCAGTCAGAGCAGATTTAAAGTCCTTCTATGCTATGTACACTCACAATATTGTTCATTACTGGGAACATGCCAGTACATGTTTGTTTCCCAGGAAAAACAGAGCCTCATTCATTATTCACAGAGGTCCTCCCATACAGTAAAGACATCCATTCTCTAATGGCTCTATGAGTAGGATATTGCAAAGCCCAAAGATGTTATTTTGGGAGATAGTTTACCAATTAAACGCAAACAGCACTGGATTGCTTAGTAATGTCTTCAACATTGATTGGCTATGATTGCAAATGAACATCAGGAGAAAACTGAAGGCAAATTTCTTCCTGTTCTTTGCTTGTTTCAGACACCTCCCTGGAAACAGATTGTTAGTGGATGCAACTTCCAATTTATAATCTCAGACTTCTTTCCCCCCAAGTAACTTCAGAACAGACTAGGTTTATCTAACACAGACATTTTATTATTTCCCCCTGATATATAATAAAAGGTGTGAAGTTGATATAGAAGCAAGTGTTAGAAATGATTGCTTAGAAGTGAGTTTGGGTTGTGAAGATAAATAAAACTTACTTTTCAAGAAAAAACTGTTGATATTTTATGTGAAATTAAAGATGTACGTTTTTTTGTGTGTGATTGATAAAGAATAAGGATGTTGGCCATACTTGCTTTGAATAAGTTCAGTGGAATAAACCGTGTTTAGGTAGGAGCTCTGGTAGCATAGTGGCTAAAGCACTTGACTGCTAACCAGAAGGCTGGAGGTTCAAACCCACCAGCCACTCCTCGGAAGGAAGGTTGGACAATCCTACTTCCGTAGTGATACTGCCTCGGAAACCCAAGGATGGGTTGCTATGAGTCGGGGCCGACTCGACGACACATAACAACAACAACAACAATAGATTTTGACTTACCAATAAAAATAGATCAAGATCAGTGCTGTATTCTCAAAGATAGATCTAATAATTATTGGTAATTTGGGTTTGTTATGCAGGCCATAAATCAAATGATTTATTACTATTTTCTTTAAATATCAGTGATCTTTTAAAATGTGATACAGTTAGGCATAGAGCAATCATATAGTGGTTAGGAAACTCTGCTCTATGTGGGAGATGGAAGTACATTCCTGAACATTTTAAGAAATCCAAACTTACCAAAAAAAAAACCACACATGAAATTCTTAATAATTGAGAGGGAATATATTATAGTGTTTGGCCACATTGAGAAGCTATTTTCCTAGTTTATTGCTTAATTCTTGTATTTATTATTCTTAGGAATGATTAAGTCAAGGAAGCAAATTTCCTTTGTATTTTTGATGTCTATACACAGGCATACCTCAGAGATATTGCAGTTTCAGTTCCAGACACCACAATAGAGTGAATATCACAATAAAATAAACCCAGCGAGTTTTTTTGGTTTCCCAGTGCATATAAGTTATGTTTACATTGTACTGGTGGCATAGTGCCTAAGGTATTTGACTGCTAACCAGCAGGTTGGTGGTTCAAACCCACTAGCCACTCCACAGAAGGAAGACTGGTCAATCTACTTCTGTAAAGATTTACCACCTCGGAAACCCAAAGAAGGTCACTATGAGTCAGAATCGACTCAACGGCAGTGAGTTTGTAGTCTATTAAGTTTTAATAGCATTATGAAAAGAAATTGAAATATTAGGAGCTCTGGAGCATAGCGCCTAAGGCACTTGACTACTAACCAGAAGGCTGGGGGTTCAAACCCACCAGCTACTCCTTGGAAAGTTGGGCAATCTACTTCCATAGTGGTACTGCCTCAGAAACCCAAGGAGGGGTCGTGATGTGTCGGGTCCGACTAGATGTCCCAAGTCTGACTAGATGTCCCATAACAACAACAACAACACTGTGAAAATTACCAAAATGTGACACAATGACATGAGCTAAGCACATGCTGTTGGAAAAATGGCAGTGATAGACTTGATCAAGGTAGGGTTACCACAACCTTTAATTTGCAAAAAACTCATTATCTGTAAAGCACAATAAAGCCAAGTACAATTAAAGTAGATAAGCCTGTCTATCCACTGCAATCATGAAGGTGAATGATCAGAGCTTGAAAATCTACACAAATAAGAATTATTATTGAAAACAATTATCTTTGTAACTTGCCCAAGAGATGATATTCCCTACAAAAGATACAGTCAACTTTTAGGAATCTGCCTAGCCTCTTCAAATGAAATCACTGGAAACGTGACCACAAGCTTCAACAAAGAAGTAAAATTTATCAATGAAGTTATTGTTATATTACTACATTGACACTATTGATTCAGTTCCATTAAGATTTATGCTTTGAGTTATTCTTTAAGTGATGTATTAGTCCCAGCCTAGCTGTTCTCTCCTACTTTGTTTTTCCTATGACCAATAGTCATTTGTATCAAACCTTTCTGGGATGTGAGTGAATACAGAAAAGCTAACAGGTCTATTGGTCCTTAAGAACATTGTTTCTAGCCTTGTCCATCAGCTTTCCACAGAAAAATTAATACTGATTTAAAGTCTAACAAATAAAGAAGTTTTATTGGCTTTTACTTACCAGTAGATGAAGCAGAATCTATTTAAAATGTTCACTTGTTTCTTTTCCCCCTCTTGATAGTATCTAAGCTATTTACAATAAAATTGAATTTAATCATACATCACATTTTGAAGTTATTAGAAGAAAAACAAAGAAACCTTAAATATGTTATTGAATTTTAGAATATTCAGTTAGCCTCTCCTTACTAAAAGTAATGTCATATCAAAGTATGATTATAGATAAGATTTAACCACGTTAATTATTCTGGTTACCTAGTGCCACTCTGACAAGAATATATACCACAAATGGGATGACTTGAACAAACATGAGTTTATTCTTACAATTTGGAGGCTTTAAGTCCAAGTTCAAAGTGCCAGGCTCTAGGGGCTAGGTAAAAGCCCCACGACCTTGGGGTCCAGCTCTTCCTCCTGCTCCTGGCTTACTGGAGCTAGAGGCATTTCTTCACTCAGACAGCAGCTGGCTGCCGAGGCTGACAAACCCAAGGTTGACAAGTAAAAAGGCACAGTCCTAATGTTACCAAAACACACGGCAGGCCATTAATTCAAGTCCATTGAAAGTCCCAAGGTCGGCGGAGTATGGCAGGCTGCTCAACAATGACACAGCTACATTCAGGGTCCAAGCATACCATAAACTAGAGACCATTCCCAAGGCTTCTCCTTAAATACAGGAAGCAGACTACATACCCAAAGACAGTTACTCAGCTGCTCACAGTAGATACCACCATGGAGTTGATTACCAGTCTCATCATAGGCAATACTACATCCAGCTGCCCAGCCACTCAACCAGGTCCAGCCAAGATGACACACAAACTGAACTACCACATTATTTTTTTTAAATATGATATTTATACGAAATCAAATAAGTTTAAAATTTACTTATCCAAGTAATAATGTTTAGTGCTCATTTCTTCTTTATGTAGAGACAGTAGATTTAAAAATAAAAGGTTAATAAGAAAAATATTTATTTTACTCCTTCTTCAGAGCAGGGTCTTTGAAGTCTTACAACCAAAAAATAAACCCACTGCCACTAAATTGATTGCAATTCATACAGTTAAAAGAGCAGAGGTCTGTATGTATGTAGTAAAATAGTTCATAACAACAATATTTTATGGCTTGGCCAGCAGTGATTTCCAAAAATCAAGTCTGTCATTCTACTTATTTAGTGTTCAAAAATCAATGAATATTTCATAGCCCAGGGATTTTAAAATTTGAGAAATCATTTTAATAAAGAGAGTGGATGTGGTCCATCAATGAAATTTAGCGGCATGTGACAAATAAGCATGTGTTGTCATCCACTTGCCTTGAGGAATGTCATTGTTTATAATGACAGATGATCTGAAAGCTAGGAAAACTCCATTCGTCTTTCACAAAAGCAAAAGAACTGGAGTGATGACTGCCAAGATGTATGGTTCCGATAATGTAGGTATGTCAAATTTACTGCTCAGCTACAGAATTATCCTTCATAACATTAATACCTGAATTTATAACAAACAAGACAAGGTTAAATTCTCCTCTTTTATGAACTACAAAAAATGCAAGTTTATTAATGTGCAATAGAATTTTCATTTGTGTCACTCGTTTATATTTACATATCTGATTTGGAAACACTTTAAAAACATGTGAGCTTTAAATAATGACATTGTTGCAGATATCTATTAATATTGTGAGGCATAAAGTCAAAATGAAACTCTCCTTACATGCAATAAGCTTTCCTGATGCTAACAAAAAAAATGATGCTTCCTTCACATTATAGGCCCCAGCATTGTTCCAAGGCAGAGAGTAGCCTTACCACCATTTTTTTTTTTAATTGTGATTTAGGTGAAGATTTACAGAGTAAATTCACTTTCCATACAGCAGTTTACATATACTTTGTCTCATAACATTGACCACAGTTTACCACAATGCAACAGCTCCCCTCCCACTTCCTCCCCATAGTTACTTCTTCCTAGTGCCCATCCCTCCATGGATTCGTGCCCCCTAATCTGTCTCCCTGTGCATAGGCAGCCCTTCTTTCTCAATGATTGTTCTCTCCAAGGAGCGTATCTACCTCAGGTAAA